>NC_069504.1:235742432-235872432 GCF_027579735.1 Bombina bombina | reverse complement strand
ACCTGTTGAGTTGTAAATAGACAGTTCCCTTGTGGAATGATTACAACTGTCTGTTTTCTCTGCTGCTACTTTCGGTTCATCTGTAGTTTAGGAACTTCTTAAAAATGTCACGTTACAAATGCTATGAATGCCTGGGACGCCTAACAGATTTAAGATACAAATAAAAATGTTATTCACATTAATGACATTCCTTTACTAATATGGTAAATGCGCATAGGCAAACAGTTTTGATTTATTAAAAGGAACTTTATTCATGAACATCTTTCCAATTTATTCTATTATAACATGCTTTATTTTATCTCTATCAATTGCTGCTCCTGAGCCTTGTTAGGTATGCTTTTCAACAAAGGATGCCACAAGAAAGAAGAATATTTGATAGAAGCAAATTGGAATTATCATTTGTTTTTAAATTGCATCCTCTGTCTGAATATTGAAAGTTTAATTGTGCCTTTATTGCCCTTTTAAGTGAGGGCATGGTACCAAATTCAGGGGCATATTTAGAAATGCTCCTTTCTCCTATCTTTACTTGATTTCATTCTCATTTTCACACCCACAGTCTTAAGTAATCAACACAAAAGAGCCAATCAGAATACAGAGGAATATTTCTTTATGAGTAGAAATAGAATGTGATTATTGTTTGATCTTTTGGAATTTAAGTTTTGGAGTTGTTGGTCTATGTATAATTATACAGCTGTGCTAACTATATGGTTTTGTTAAAATGAAAAAATATAAAAAAACATTAAAACAACAACATAGATATGCAAAGCCAGTTTCCATAATCTATGGTTACTTGGAAATTTCTTTTTTAGGAGGCATTTCAAAATATACTGCAGTTTTGTTTTTAAAAATTGTTTTCCTGTTCTGAATATTTTTGAGGTTTGCCCCTCTGTACCAACAGAGTTATGGGATTTGGTCTAATAAGCCAATGAGCTTTATTAGAAAATACAAATTTGGAATCCAGGGAGGGATCCAAACAATAGGGGTGCGCTAAAGAAAAGTGTGAATCAGTCACTGCACAAACCGTCAGTTTGATGATTGGATCGATATTGCCAAATGGCTCCTATGAGACAAGAAGGGTGGAGTGAATGCAGCTCTGTGGTGGTTGTTGTTCCGTTGATGGCAGCTCCTCTGATCCTCGGTGTGGGGATTCTGTAGAATTAAAGTTGAAAAAGAGGGCGCCACATAGTGTAATAAAGTTTGAGATAACTTCAAGGTAAAATGAATCAAAAATGCTTACCAAATGTAAATGCACCGTACTGTGACCGGTGCTGACAAGCCGGCTAACACTCACAGTGGTTAGTACACTGATGTCTGTGGTATACTGCGTCTGTATGCAGGTCGAGTGATTCTGTCTGACTCCTGTGTCGGATCTTTGTATGGAATAAATATCTTTTAACTTTTACGGAGGTTGTCCTTTTTGCTTTTATCGGCAATTTGCAAGGGTCAAGGTGTCACACATTATTTGCAGTGTGAATCCAATACAGCAATATCACGTTGGTCAAGAAAGTGAGCGATCCGACACAGGAGTCAGACAGAATCACTCAACCTGCATACAGACGCAGTATACCACAGACATCAGTGTACTAACCACTGTGAGTGTTAGCCGGCTTGTCAGCACCGGTCACAGTACGGTGCATTTACATTTGGTAAGCATTTTTGATTCATTTTACCTTGAAGTTATCTCAAACTTTATTACGCTATGTGGCGCCCTCTTTTTCAACTTTATTAGAAAATGTGCAACTGATATTGTTTTCTTAGTTTTAATTAAAAAAAAAATTAACAGCATTATAGCGTGTAATGTTATCACTATAAACCCAGCAACCTTTGTGGGGGTTAAACTCATAAAGTACAGCTCAGAAGCTACAGAGAACTGCTGGTCCCAAGCTGAAACAGCAGCCTCTGAGTGATACGGTAACTATTTGTTAATCCTTTTGAAGGGGTTAAATGCATTGACTTGCATTGTCATTAGTGATAAAGTTAGATGCTCTAACAAGAGAGAATGTAATTTTTTCACAGTAATGGTCTTTTAACATATTTTCAGCCAAAAATACAATATATATATATATATCATTGAGGATGCCTGTGGTACAGCAGGAATCCTTAAAGGGACAGTCTACACCAAAATTTGTATTGTTTAGAAAGGTAGATAATCCCTTTTATTAGCCATTCCCCAGTTTTGCATAACCAACACATTTATATTAATATACTTTTAACCTCTGTGATTACCTTGTATCTAAGCTTCTGCAGACTGCCCCCTTATCTCAGTGCTTTTGACAGACATGCAGTTTAGCCAACCAGTGCAGACTCCTAAATAACTCCATGGGGGTGAGTACAATGTTATCTATATGACACACATGAACTAGTACTGTCTAACTGTGAAAAACTTTCAAAATGCTCTGAGCTAGGATGCGGTTTTCAACGGTTAAGAAATCAGTTTGAGGCTACCTACGTTTAGCTTTTCAAAAATACCACAAAGGGAACAAAGCAAATTTGATGATAAAAGTAAATTGGAAAGTTGTTTACAATTGCATGCCCTATCTGAATCATAAAAGTTTAATTTTGACTAGACTGTCCCTTTAAAGGAAAGTGAGCCACCAAAAACAGAACCCCCCGCAGAAAAAGTCAATAGCACTCAAAACATAATTTTCTAATAACTTTAAAGTGTGCAAAATATATAGAACACTGAAGGGAATCTTTAAAAAAAAAAAACAATTAAGTGTAGATGTAATCAGCATATGAGAAATAATTTATCTGAATATTTTTATTGGTTGCATAATACATATAGACTAGCTCAAGCCAGTATACTATATTAGTCTCACCAAAAATAGGTTCAAGTAATGAGTGGCTGATCTGTGCAATATAAATGGGAAAAAAAAATGTGACAATTAAATACAAATCACAGAAATGTTGTATGTAAATAGACCATACGGCATAGAGGTACCATTACATACAAGTAACTGACAGCTGAGTGCCTCTCAGATACTTAATACACTAGAGGTGCCCTTAAGGCGTTCCTGCTTTGTGTGACCAATGCAATCTGCACCTAAACGACTCCTGTAAATTACTGGATCTGTCTATCTTATGCTGCGCCCTCCAGTATTCTGGGTGCATTGAAGGGTAGGTTAGAAATAGGCAGGTAACATAGAACCAGGTAATCCAAGCACAGGGCAAGCTTTAGAAAGCAGCAATCACGTTTACATGGATGATATATCATTTGATTAAAATGCCACCAAGCCCTGCTATTAAAAGGATATGAAGATTCATATTAAACTTTTTTGATCTAGATAGTTTGCAATAATAATTAAATAAATAAAATATTTAGTTTCATCATCTAATTAAATTTGTTCTGTTGGTATCCTTTGCTGAAGAGCTAAGAATTCATATATGAGGCATTAATTGATTGATGGCTGTTGCATGATACCGGGTACAGGGAAATGAAAGAAAACTTTAAAATTCAATAGCAAAAAATCTACTGCTAATCTGAAAAAGAATGTAAATATTGATGCATTGTCTCTTATGCAGTTCTACTGTATTTACTGGTCTTTTGAGAAAGGAGAAACTATGATCTTTACCCTTCTAAGTCTTTTCGGATAGAGCATTCAATTTTATACTTTAAATTTACTTCTGTTATAAAATTTGATCCATTCTCTTGGGAGTCATTTGTTGAATTAACAGTAATACACTACTGGGAGATAGCATCTGGTAAACCAATGGCAAGAGGCATATATGTGCAGCCACCAATCAGCAGCTAGCGCCAAGTAGTGCATTGCTATTTCTTCAACAAAGGATGTTTGAAGAATGAAACAAATTAAATAAAAGAAGTAAATTGTGATGTTGTTTAAAATTGTATTCTCTATCTGAATCATAAAAGAAAAAAAAAAGTTTTTTTTTCCATTTAACCCCTTCTCTACCCTGGATTTTATAGAAAAAAATTGCCCAAAGTACCAGAGAATGTCTAGTCTACCACTCCGTTTAAACACAAATGGAGCTTCTGTTTTTTTTTTTTAATTTACCTATGAAAACTATCTACATTTTTTAAAGTAGACAACCCAAGGTATTGATCTAGGCTCATTTTGGATATATTTGATGCCACTAGTTGGCCGCCAAATATGAGCATATAAAAAATCAATGACTTTTTCTCAAACTTTAGATTTCTCACTGAAAATATTTTCACAGAACTACTGTAGTCATAAGACAACTGGTAAAAGCTTCTTATTTTTTTTAATTTCATTTTATATTTATTATATATTTTTTCTGTAGTGTAGGGACCCCTCACCCTCCACCCGCCAAGATTGCTTTTTCTGTAGTGTAGGTTCCCCCTCCCTCTTAAACTGATATTTTTTTCTGTAGTTTAGAACCTCATCCCTCCCCTTTCCTTCATAAACATTTTATGTAGTGTAGGGAACCCCTCTCTCCTCCCTCCTCAGCTGGGCCACCCACTCACCTCCCTCCCACCGCTCCCACTCGGCACCAACAGAGAATCATTACAGAGTCACTCTCAGTAACGATTGTCGATCTGGCTTCATATGGTAAGGGATCACAATCTGTGCTCCCTTACCATATGAATGCAGGTTCCTTCTGCCGCCTGTTTGCTGCTCCTACAGTCTAAGCTGACAGCGGGGACTGTACGTGCTAGTTGTAGGTACTATGTCAACGCAATATGCTGGGAAAAGTACTGTGTGACGTAATACCTATGTCCATTTGGCACAAGTGGTTAAACAATTTCAAGATAACATAAACCCCTTTTTTTAAGAAGCTGATTTAACCATAGAAAAGTATTATACACTGAGAGTAAGAGTTTCAACATTATTGCCTTTATGGGATTATACCCATTTTATTCAAAGACTGGTATACAATATATAAATAGTTGTCATGAATAGCCTTTAGATTAGGAGATTATATTATTCCATATAGAAAGACTGCATATTTCTTTCATGTAATTGGCAAGAGTCCATGAGCTAGTGACATATGGGATATACAATTCTACCAGGAGGGGCAAAGTTTCCCAAACCTCAAAATGCCTATAAATACACCCCTCACCACACCCACAATTCAGTTTTACAAACTTTGCCTCCTATGGAGGTGGTGAAGTAAGTTTGTGCTAAGATTTCTACGTTGATATGCGCTTCTCAGCATTATTGAAGCCCGATTCCTCTCAGAGTACAGCGAATGTCAGAGGGACATGAAGGGAGTATCACTTATTGAATACGATGATTTCCCTAACAGGTTTTTTTTTCATAAGTTCTCTGTTATCGGTCGTAGAGATTCATCTCCTACCTCCCTTTTCAGATCGACGATATACTCTCAATTTACCATTACCTCTACTAATAACTGTTTTAGTACTGGTTTGGCTATCTGCTATATGTGGATGGGTATCTTTTGGTAAGTATGTTTTTTATTACTTAAGACACCTCAGCTATGGTTTGGCACTTTATGCATTTATATAAAGTTCTAAATATATGTATTGTACTTATATTTGCCATGAGTCAGGTTCATGTATTTCCTTCCGCAGACTGTCATTTTCATATTTGGGGAATATAAACATCTTTTAAAATGAAATTTATTTCTTACCTGGGGTTTAGTCTTTTCTCAATTGACTACTTCTTACAAATTGCGGGTGGTATTAGGCCCGCGGGTGCGACAAATGCTAAACTTTATTACGTCATTTTTGGCGCGAAAAAGTACGTCTATAACGCAAGTTCGTCATTTCCGGCGTAATACTTGACGCCGAGACCTTTCACACGGTTGCGTCATTAGTGATGTGAGTGTGTCATTTACGGTTATTTTTTGGCACCAAAAAAGTTTAATTACGTTGTGCGTCATACTTGGCGCCAAACTTTTTCATTATTTCAATACCCCATTGATGTTTGCCTCTTGATTTTTTCTCTATCAGAGGGCTATGCTATTTGCATTTTTCCCATTCCTGAAACTGTCATATTAGGAAATAGATAATTTTGCTTTATATGTTTTTTTTTCTCTTACATTTTGCAAGATGTCTTACTTGATCCTGCCTCAGAAGCTTCTGCTGGAACATTGCTGCCTGACATCGCTTCTACCAAAGCTAAGTGCATTTGTTGTAAAATTGTAGAAATTATATCGCCGAATGTCATTTGTAATAGTTGTTTTGATAAACTTTTACATGCAGATAATGTGTCCATCAGTAATAGTACATTGCCAGTTGCAGTTCCTTCAACTTCTAATGTGCATAATATACCTGTACATTTTTAAAGAATTTGTTTCTGATTCTATTCTGAAGGCTTTGTCTGCATTTACACCTTCAAATAAATGTAATAGGTCTTTTAAAACTTCTCCTTTAGTTGATGAAATTTCAAATGACCAACAATATGATAATTTATCCTCTTATGATGAGGATCTATCTGATTCAGAAGATCCTCCTCAGACATTGACACTGACAAATCTACTTATTTATTTAAAATTGAGTATATGCATTCTTTATTAAAAGAAGTGTTAATTACTTTGGCTATTGAGGTAACCAGTCCTCTTGACGTTCAGTCTAATAAACGTTTAAATGCTGTTTTTAAACCTCCTGTGGTTTCTCTAGGTTTTTTTTCCTATTCCTGAGGCTATTTCTGATATGATTTCTATGGAATGGAATAAGCTAGGTACTTCTTTTATTCCTTTTTCAAGGTTTAAAAAATTGTATCCTTTGCCAGCAAAATCTATAGAGTTTTGGAAAAAGATCCCCAAAGTTGATGGGGCTATTTCTACTCTTGCTAAACGTACCACTATTCCTATGGAAGATAGTACTTCCTTTAAGGATCATTTAGATAGGAAGCTTGAATCTTATCTAAGGAAGGCCTATTTATATTCAGTTCATCTTCTCAGACCTGCAATTTCTTTGGCTGATGTTGCGGCTGCATCAACTTTCTGGTTGGTGAATTTTGCCCAACAAGAGCTGGATTCTGACATATCTAGCATTATTCGCTTACTGCAACATGCTAATCATTTTATTTGTGATGTTAGATCCATGTCTTTAGCTATATTAGCTAGAAGAGCTTTGTGGCTTAAATCTTGGAATGCTGAGATGACATCTAAATCTAGATTACTATCTCTTTCTTTCCAAGGTAATCATTTATTTGGTTCTCAGTTGGATTCTATTATTTCAACTGTTACTGGGGGAAAGGGAGTTTTTTCTGCCTCAGGATAAAAAACCTAAGGGTAAATCTAAGGCTTCTAACCGTTTTCGTTCCTTTTGTCAGAATAAGGAACAAAAACTCTATCCTCCCCCCAAGGAATCTGCCTCCAATTGGAAGCCTTCCTCAAATTGGAATAAATCCAAGCCTTTTAGGAAACCAAAGTCAGCCCCTAAGTCCGCATGAAGGTGCAGCCCTCATTCCAGCTCAGCTGGTAGGGGGCAGATTAAGGTTTTTCAAGGATATTTGGATAAAATCAGTTCAAAATCAATGGATTCAGAGCATTGTCTCTCAAGGGTATTGAATAGGATTCAGAGTAAGACCTCCTGTGAGAAGATTTTTTTCCCTCACGTATCCCAGTAAATCCAGTAAAAGCTCAGGCTTTCCTGAAGTGTGTTTCAGACCTGGAGTCTTCAGGGGTAATCATGCCAGTTCCTTTTCTGGAACAAGGTTTGGGGTTTTATTCAAATCTATTCATTGTCCCAAAGAAGGAAAATTTATTCAGACCAGTTCTGGATCTGAAAATTTTGAATCGTTATGTAAGAGTACCAACTTTCAAGATGGTGACTATAAGGATTATTCTGACTTTTGTTCAGCGAGGACATTATATGTCTACAATAGACTTGCATGATGCATACCTTCATATTCCGATTCATCCAGAACATTATCAGTTTCTGAGATTCACTTTTCTAGACAAGCATTACCAATTTGTTGCTCTTCCATTTGGCCTAGCAACCACTCCAAGAATCTTTTCAAAGGTTCTGGGTGTCCTACTCTCTGTAATCAGAGAACAGGGTATTGCAGTGTTTCCTTATTTGGACAATATCTTGGTACTAGCTCAGTCTTTACATACTGCAGAATCTCACACAAATCAACTAGTGTTGTTTCTTCGGAAACATGGTTGGAGGATCAATTTACCAAAAAGTTTCTTGATTCCTCAGACAAGGGTCACCTTTTTAGACTTCCAGATAGATTCAGTGTCCATGACTCTGTCTCTAACAGACAAGAGACGTTTAAAATTGGTTGCAGCCTGCCGGCACCTTCAGTCTCAGTCATTCCCTTCAGTGGCTATGTGCATGGAAGTTTTAGGTCTCATGACTGCAGCATCGGACGTGATCACCTTTGCTCGTTTTCACATGAGACCTCTTCAGCTTTGTATGCTGACTCAATGGTGCAGGAATTATACAAAGATATCACAATTAATATCCTTAAATCCCAATGTACGACACTCTCTGACATGGTGGATAGATCACCATCGTTTAGTTCAAGGGGCTTCTTTTGTTTGGCCAACCTGGACTGTGATCACAACAGATGCGAGTCTTTCAGGTTGGCGAGCTGTTTGAGGATCTCTGACAGTACAAGGGGTTTGGAAATCTCAAGAGGCAAGATTTCCAATAAATATTTTAGAACTCCGTGCAATTCTCAGAGCTCTTCAGTTTTGGCCTCTGTTAAAAAGAGAACCGTTCTATTGTTTTCAGACAGACATTATCACAACAGTGGCATATGTCAATCATCAGAGTGGGACTCACAGTCCCCAAGCTATGAAAGAAGTATCTCAAATACTTGTTTGGGCGGAATCCAGCTCCTGTCTAATCTCTGCGGTTCATATCCCAGGTGTAGACAATTGGGAAGCGGATTATCTCAGCCGCCAGACTTTACATCCAGGGGAGTGGTCTCTCCATCCAGATGTTTTTTTCTCAGATTGTTCAGATGTGGGGTCTTCCAGAGATAGATCTCATGGCCTCTCATCTAAACAAGCAACTTCCCAGATACCTGTCCAGGTCCAGGGATGTTCAGGCAGAAGCAGTGGATGCGCTGACACTTCCTTGGTGTTATCATCCTGCTTACATCTTCCTGCTTCTAGTTCTCCTTCCAAGAGTGATCTCCAAAATCATCATGGCTCCAGCATGGCCACACAGGTTTTGGTATGCGGATCTGGTTCAGATGTCCAGTTGCCCGCCTTGGCCACTTCCGTTACGGCCGGACCTACTATCTCAAAGTCTGTTTTTCCATCAGGATCTCAAATCATTAAATTTGAAGGTATGGAAATTGAACGCTTAGTTCTAAGTCATAGAGGTTTCTCTGACTCAGTGATTAATACTATGTTACAAGCTCGTAAATTTGTCTCTAGATTTATTATAGAGTTTGGAAGACTTGCATTTCATGGTGTTCTTCTCATAAATTCTCCTGGCATTCTTTTAGAATTCCTAGAATTTTACAGTTCCTTCAGGATGGTTTGGATAAGGGTTTGTCTGCAAGTTCCTTGAAAGGACAAATCTCCGCTCTTTCTGTTTTATTTCACAGAAAGATTGCTATACTTCCTGATATTCACTGTTTTGTACAGGCTTTAGTTCGTATTAAGCCTGTCATTAAATCAATTTCATCTCCTTGGAGTCTTAATTTGGTTCTGAAGGCTTTACAGGCTCCTCCATTTGAGCCTATGCATTCTTTGGACATTAAACTACTTTCCTGGAAAGTGTTGTTCCTTTTGGCTATCTCTTCTGCTAGAAGGGTTTCTGAGCTATCTGCTCTTTCTTGTGAGTCTCCTTTTCTGATTTTTCATCAGGATAAGGCAGTTTTGCTGACTTCTTTTCAATTTTTACCTAAGGTTGTGAATTCTAACAACATTAGTAGAGAAATTGTTGTCCCTTCCTTGTGTCCTAATCCTAAGAATTCTTTGGAGAGATCCTTACATTCTTTGGATGTGGTAAGAGCTTTGAAATATTATGTGGAAGCTACTAAAGATTTCAGGAAGCCTTCCAGTCTATTTGTTTTATTTTCTGGTCCTAGGAAAGGTCAGAAGGCTTCTGCTATTTCCTTGGCTTCTTGGTTGAAACTTTTGATTCATCAAGCTTATTTGGAGTCGGGTCAGGCCCCGCCTCAGAGAATTACAGCTCATTCTACTAGATCAGTTTCCACTTCGTGGGCTTTTAAGAATGAAGCTTCAGTTGATCAGATTTGCAAAGCGGCGACTTGGTCCTCTTTGCATACATTTACTAAATTCTACCGTTTTGATGTATTTGCTTCTTCGGAAGCAGTTTTTGGTAGAAAAGTTCTTCAGGCAGCTGTTTCAG
This sequence comes from Bombina bombina, assembly GCF_027579735.1. Classification (NCBI taxonomy): domain Eukaryota; kingdom Metazoa; phylum Chordata; class Amphibia; order Anura; family Bombinatoridae; genus Bombina; species Bombina bombina. The sequence continues at coordinate 235,862,204 of NC_069504.1, read as the reverse complement.
TTTGATTCTTCTGCTTTTTGATTTAAGTTTTTTTCTTTCAAATATGAAAATAAACTTATTTCTTTAGGTTGTGGATTAATTTCAGCAAAATATGGCTGTTTTTATTTTTATTCCCTCCCTCTCTAGTGACTCTTGAGTGGAAGACTCCACATCTTGGGTATTGATATCCCATATGTCACTAGCTCATGGACTCTTGCCAATTACATGAAAGAAAACATAATTTATGTAAGAATTTACCTGATAAATTAATTTCTTTCATATTGGCAAGAGTCCATGAGGCCCACCCTTTTTATGGTGGTTATGATTTTTTGTATAAAGCACAATTATTTCCAAATTTCCTTTGTTGATGCTTTCTACTCCTTTCTTTATCACCCCACTGCTTGGCTATTCGTTAAACTGAATTGTGGGTGTGGTGAGGGGTGTATTTATAGGCATTTTGAGGTTTGGGAAACTTTGCCCCTCCTGGTAGGATTATATATCCCATATGTCACTAGCTCATGGACTCTTGCCAATATGAAAGAAATGAATTTATCAGGTAAGTTCTTACATAAATTATGTTTTTTCACTGGCTTTTTCTATGGAAATTTATATTTTATTATATGTGTTCCCCTTTAAGATATTTCTTCTATAAGGCAGGTTAATACTTTTCAAACTCACAGCCATAAATAACAAAATTTATGCTTACCTGATAAATTCCTTTCTCCTGTAGTGTGGTCAGTCCACGGGTCATCATTACTTCTGGGATATTAACTCCTCCCCAACAGGAAGTGCAAGAGGATTCACCCAGCAGAGCTGCTACACAGCTCCTCCCCTCTACGTCACCTCCAGTCATTCGACCAAGGACCAACGAGAAAGGAGAAGCCAAAGGGTGTAGTGGTGACTGGAGTATAATTCAAATTTTTTTTACCTGCCATAAAAAACAGGGCGGGCCGTGGACTGACCACACTACAGGAGAAAGGAATTTATCAGGTAAGCATAAATTTTGTTTTCTCCTGTTAAGTGTGGTCAGTCCACGGGTCATCATTACTTCTGGGATACCAATACCAAAGCTAAAGTACACAGATGACGGGAGGGACAGGCAGGCTCTTTATACGGAAGGAACCACTGCCTGAAGAACCTTTCTCCCAAAAACAGCCTCCGAAGAAGCAAAAGTGTCAAATTTGTAAAATTTGGAAAAAGTATGAAGAGAAGACCAAGTTGCAGCCTGACAAAAAGCTTGAACGTCCGGAACTTCTGACAGACGTTTGTGTAAAAGAATGGACAGAGCTGAAATCTGTCCCTTTAAGGAACTAGTGGATAAACCCTTTTCTAAACCTTCTTGTAGAAAAGACAATATCCTCGGAATCCTAACCTTACTCCATGAGTAACTCTTGGATTCGCACCAATATAAGTATTTGCGCCATATCTTATGGTAAATCTTTCTGGTAACAGGCTTCCTAGCCTGTATTAAGGTATCAATAACTGACTCAGAAAAACCACGTTTTGATAAAATCAAGCGTTCAATTTCCAAGCAGTCAGCTTCAGAGAAATTAGATTTTGATGTTTGAAGGGACCCTGTATCAGAAGGTCCTGTTTCAGAGGTAGAGACCAAGGTGGACAGGATGACATGTCCACTAGATCTGCATACCAAGTCCTGCGTGGCCATGCAGGCGCTATTAGAATCACTGATGCTCTTTCCTGTTTGATTCTGGCAATCAATCGAGGAAGCATCGGGAAGGGTGGAAACACATAAGCCATCCCGAAGGTCCAAGGTGCTGTCAAAGCATCTATCAGAACCGCTCCCGGATCCCTGGATCTGGACCCGTAATGAGGAAGCTTGGCATTCTGTCGAGACGCCATGAGATCTATCTCTGGTTTGCCCCAACGTCGAAGTATTTGGGCAAAGACCTCCGGATGAAGTTCCCACTCCCCCGGATGAAAAGTCTGACGACTTAAGAAATCCGCCTCCCAGTTCTCCACTCCCGGGATGTGGATTGCTGACAGGTGGCAAGAGTGAGACTCTGCCCAGCGAATTATCTTTGATACTTCCATCATTGCTAGGGAGCTTCTTGTCCCTCCCTGATGGTTGATGTAAGCTACAGTCGTGATGTTGTCCGACTGAAACCTGATGAACCCCCGAGTTGTTAACTGGGGCCAAGCCAGAAGGGCATTGAGAACTGCTCTCAATTCCAGAATGTTTATTGGTAGGAGACTCTCCTCCTGATTCCATTGTCCCTGAGCCTTCAGAGAATTCCAGACAGCGCCCCAACCTAGTAGGCTGGTGTCTGTTGTTAAAATTGTCCAGTCCGGCCTGCTGAATGGCATCCCCCTGGACAGATGTGGCCGAGAAAGCCACCATAGAAGAGAATTTCTGGTCTCTTGATCCAGATTCAGAGTAGGGGACAAGTCTGAGTAATCCCCATTCCACTGACTTAGCATGCACAATTGCAGCGGTCTGAGATGTAGGCGTGCAAAGGGTACTATGTCCATTGCCGCTACCATTAAGCCGATCACCAACATGCATTGAGCTACTGACGGGTGTTGAATGGAATGAAGGACACGGCATGCATTTTGAAGCTTTGTTAACCTGTCTTCTGTCAGGTAAATCTTCATTTCTACAGAATCTGTAAGAGTCCCCAAGAAGGGAACTCTTGTGAGTGGAAAGAGAGAACTCTTCGTTCACCTTCCATCCATGCGACCTTAGAAATGCCAGTACTAACTCTGTATGAGACTTGGCAGTTTGAAAGCTTGAAGCTTGAATCAGAATGTCGTCTAGGTACGGAGCTACCGAAATTCCTTGCGGTCTTAGTACCGCCAGAAGAGTACCCAGAACCTTTGTGAAGATTCTTGGAGCCGTAGCCAATCCGAATGGAAGAGCTACAAACTGGTAATGCCTGTCTAGAAAGGCAAACCTTAGATACCGGTAATGATCTTTGTGAATCGGTATGTGAAGGTAAGCATCCTTTAAATCCACTGTGGTCATGTACTGACCCTTTTGGATCATGGGTAAAATTGTCCGAATAGTTTCCATTTTGAACGATGGAACTCTTAGGAATTTGTTTAGGATCTTTAAATCCAAGATTGGCCTGAAAGTTCCCTCTTTTTTGGGAACCACAAACAGATTTGAGTAAAACCCTTGTCCTTGTTCCGACCGCGGAACCGGATGGATCACTCCCATTAATAAAAGATCTTGTACGCAGCGTAGAAACGCCTCTTTCTTTATTTGGTTTGTTGACAACCTTGACAGATGAAATCTCCCTCTTGGGGGAGAGAATTTGAAATCCAGAAGGTATCCCTGAGATATGATCTCTAACGCCCAGGGATCCTGGGCGAAGAGAGAAAGTCTGCCCCCCACTAGATCCGTTCCCGGATCGGGGGCCCTCGATTCATGCTGTCTTAGGGGCAGCAGCAGGTTTCCTGGCCTGCTTGCCCTTGTTCCAGGACTGGTTAGGTCTCCAGCCTTGTCTGTAGCGAGCAACAGCTCCTTCCTGTTTTGGTGCAGAGGAAGTTGATGCTGCTCCTGCTTTGAAATTACGAAAGGAACGAAAATTAGACTGTCTAGCCTTAGGTTTGGCTCTGTCTTGAGGCAGGGCATGGCCTTTACCTCCTGTAATGTCAGCGATAATTTCTTTCAACCCGGGCCCGAATAAGGTCTGCCCTTTGAAAGGAATAGTAAGCAATTTAGATTTAGAAGTAACATCAGCTGACCAGGATTTTAGCCACAGTGCTCTGCGCGCCTGAATGGCGAATCCGGAATTCTTAGCCGTAAGTTTAGTTAAATGTACTACGGCATCCGAAATAAATGAGTTAGCTAACTTAAGGGCTTTAAGCTTGTGTGTAATCTCATCTAATGGAGCTGATTCAAGTGTCTCTTCCAGAGACTCAAACCAAAATGCTGCTGCAGCCGTGACAGGCGCAATGCATGCAAGAGGTTGCAATATAAAACCTTGTTGAACAAACATTTTCTTAAGGTAACCCTCTAACTTTTTATCCATTGGATCTGAAAAGGCACAGCTATCCTCCACCGGGATAGTGGTACGCTTAGCTAAAGTAGAAACTGCTCCCTCCACCTTAGGGACCGTTTGCCATAAGTCCCGTGTGGTGGTGTCTATTGGAAACATCTTTCTAAATATCGGAGGGGGTGAGAACGGCACACCGGGTCTATCCCACTCCTTAGTAACAATTTCAGTAAGTCTCTTAGGTATAGGAAAAACGTCAGTACTCGACGGTACCGCAAAATATTTATCCAACCTACACATTTTTTGGTATTGCAACTGTGTTACAATCATTCAGAGCCGCTAACACCTCCCCTAGTAATACACGGAGGTTTTCCAGCTTAAATTTAAAATTTGAAATATCTGAATCCAGTCTGTTTGGATCAGAACCGTCACCCGCAGAATGAAGCTCTCCGTCCTCATGTTCTGCAAATTTTGACGCAGTGTCTGACATGGCCCTAATATTATCAGCGCACTCTGTTCTCACCCCAGAGTGATCACGCTTACCTCTTAGTTCTGGTAATTTAGCCAAAACTTCAGTCATAACAGTAGCCATATCCTGTAATGTGATTTGTAATGGCCGCCCAGATGTACTCGGCGCTACAATATCACGCACCTCCCGAGCGGGAGACGCAGGTACTGACACGTGAGGCGAGTTAGTCGGCATAACTCTCCCCTCGTTGTTTGGTGAAATATGTTCAATTTGTACAGATTGACTTTTATTTAAAGTAGCATCAATACAGTTAGTACATAAATTTCTATTGGGCTCCACTTTGGTTTTAGCACATATAGCACAGATATCTTCCTCTGAATCAGACATGTTTAACACACTAGCAAATAAACTAGCAATTTGGAAATACTTTTCAAGTAATTTACTATAATATGAAAACGTACTGTGCCTATAAGAAGCACAGAAAAAGTTATGACAGTTGAAAATTGATAAACTGAAAAGTTATAGCATCAAATCTTTGTAAAAAACACACTTTTAGCAAAGGATTGCTCCCATTAGCAAAGGATAACTAACCCTGATAGCAGAAAAAAAATACAGAAATAAACGTTTTTTATCACAGTCAACTACAATCTCACAGCTCTGCTGTGAGTGATTACCTCCCTCAAAACAAGTTTTGAAGACCCCTGAGTTCTGTAGAGATGAACCGGATCATGCAGGGAAGACAATAAACTTCTGACTGAATTTTTTGATGCGTAGCAAAAGCGCCAAAAAAGGCCCCTCCCCCTCATACACAACAGTGAGAGAGATCAGTAAACTGTCATAAATTAAATAAAAACGACTGCCAAGTGGAAAAAATAGTGCCCAAAACATTTTTTCACCCAGTACCTCAGAAAATTAAACGATTTTACATGCCAGCAAAAAACGTTTAACATAAATAAATTAAGTGTTATTAAAAAGCCTGTTGCTAGTCCCTGCAAAATAGGCTAAAGTCTTATGCATACAGTATAATTCCAGTGAAGTGCCATTCCCCAGAATACTGAAGTGTAAAATATACATACATGACAGCCTGATACCAGTTGCTGCTACTGCATTTAAGGCTGAGTTTGCATTATATCGGTATGGCAGAATTTTCTCATCAATTCCATTGTCAGAAAATAATAAGCTGCTACATACCTCTTGCAGATTAATCTGCCCGCTGTCCCCTGATCTGAAGTTTACCTCTCCTCAGATGGCCGAGAAACAGCAATATGATCTTAACTACTCCGGCTAAAATCATAGAAAAAACTCAGGTAGATTCTTCTTCAAATTCTACCAGAGAAGGAATAACACACTCCGGTGCTATTATAAAATAACAAACTTTTGATTGAAGGTATAAAACTAAATATAATCACCACAGTCCTCTCACACATCCTATCTATTCGTTGGGTGCAAGAGAATGACTGGAGGTGACGTAGAGGGGAGGAGCTGTGTAGCAGCTCTGCTGGGTGAATCCTCTTGCACTTCCTGTTGGGGAGGAGTTAATATCCCAGAAGTAATGATGACCCGTGGACTGACCACACTTAACAGGAGAAATATATATTTTTTAACATGTTATATAGGTTGTGAGTATATAGAGGCTGACACATGTTAAACCATGCATGCCTGTTTTTTTATATTTTGTATTTATGGAAGTTTTTACATTTTTGTTTCATAGAAGTTAAATAAACCTTGGATTTAGTACTTTTTTATTTGCATTTTGGTTAATTGTTGGAACTGCCAAGCTTAAATTATTTCTAAAAGAAGATTTTCTATTAATAAATTAATTTAACAAATTACTGCTAGTTTGGAGACTATAGACTATATAAAATCAAGTGCAATTGATTATATGGAAAGTCAGTGAAGAAAATAGAGCAAGATATGGCACTATTAATGTAATTAGTATCAATTAAATTCTAATGAGAATGACGCAGATAACAATCACGATGAATTTGCTTTTTGCTTGTTGGATAGGGTCCTAGTTTTTCAACATCAAAGCTAAACATTAAACAGCAGCAGCAGGAAAGAGTGGAATTTTAAATGTAAAAATGTTTCATTGGAATCCTCTGGCGTGAGAAGCCAAAGACCTTGTAAATAAAAAATATTGGGTTTTTAATGATTTACAATATTATAAAGTAAGAAATTTACAGAGAGTTGTGATGAGTATGACCACATCTATCTATCTACATCAATGTAGGAAAAAAATTAGAACCTTATTTGCGTTTATGTGGTAGAAAGGGTTAAACACATATGTAAAAGGTACATTTTTAGATAAATGTGGACTTATGCAGAAAAAAGAAATTGGCTCTAGATGATGTGGCATTTTAAATGATTCAGATAGATCATACAATTTTAAATTGACTCTATAATTTACTTTTATTATGTAATTTAGTTTTTTTTTTTCTTGGTAACCTTTGTTGAAAAGCATACCTAGGTAGGCTCAGGAGTAGCAATGCACTACTGGGGGATGCATATATATGTCTTCTTGGCATTGGCTCACACAGTGTGTTCAGCTAGCACCCAGGTGTGCATTGCTTCTCCTTCAACAAAGGATATCAAGAGAATTAAGTGAATTTGGTAATATCGGTAAATTGGAAATTTGTATAGAAATGCATGATCTATCGAAACTGCGAAAGAAAATATTTGGGTTTCATGTCCTATTCTAGATATACGGATGTATTCAAAGCTAAAAGTAGCATGATAATAATATGAAAATGTATTTTAAAAAAATTATATTATTTTAACGGACTATTAAATGCAGTAGAATTACCAAATCAACAAATACTCACTAAAAAGACAATGCAATAGTACTTTGTCTGAATTTCAACTGAGTAGTAGATATTTTCTGATAAATTTCAGAGGTAAATCTATTACCCTGTCCCCTTTATCACATGACAGCCATCAGTCAATCACAAAACATATTTACGTACATACTGTGAACTCTTGCTCAATGGGATCTGGTGCCTCAGAAAGTGTGCATATAAAAAGACTGTGCACATTTTGATAATGAAAGTAAATTAGAAAGTTCTTTTTTTTTTAATTGCATGTTCTTACTGAATCATAAACGTTCAAATTTGACTTTAGTGTCCCTTTATAGAAACTAAAGTTTTACACTTTTCAACATTTAAAGTAGTGGGCTCTACCATATTGCTGTTTAGGGCTTTCCCCTTATCTTATCTATTCTGTTGAGGACAGACACATACATAAACATTTTAGATTACAATTTCAAATGTTAATGTCCCTTTAATGGTTATGGCATCTTTAAAATAAAAGTGGTTTCTGTCAAAAATAAATCTAAATAGTGAAAATATAAGAAAAGCAGAATTCATGTCCCTTTAATATGCGTTTACATGCATAACATATCTATCCAATATATAAATTTGTGCTGCAGCAAATAAGCAAATTAGCAGTGCTTATTTACATTTGATTACATCCTCTAAAACCCCATAGCATGTAAGCCTATGAGCCCAGCTGTTTGTAGTTCACCTTCAAATGAGCTGACTACAACTCTCGGCAGGACCCTCTCTCCCCACTTGATCCCTGTAATCGTTTTTTATATACCACCCATGTTCATAGCGCTGCGGAACCTGTTGGCGCTCTACAAATACCTGATAATAAATAAATACATTGTGAGTCAGTGTTAGGAGTTGGTATTTTGGCACATGTTTATGCATCAATAGTGGGGGGGGGTAGTTCTCTTGCAAATGAATGTTAAAAGGATATAAAAGTACAAAGCAAAATGCTATATTATATTAGGTTATTTTATTATTGCACTATTGCTTGCACAAAGCTATAGGGACAATCACAATATTTTATAAAAGCTTATCAAATGATTCATCTACAAAATTCCCAATAGAATTTAATGGGGAATTTTATAGAATAATAATTAGATAAACTTTTCTACAGGATTGTGATCAAGCACTACGTGTTTAACTACTGCAAAGTGGTTAGACACATAGCTAAAGTCAGCTCCAAAGCAGCAATGAACTACTGGGAGCTAGATGAACTCATCTGGTGATCCAATGACAAGAGACAAATGTGTGTTGCCATCAGTCACCAGCTAGTTCCCAGTAGTTAGTCAGCTAAGGAGCAGCAATGCATTACTGGTCTGTAGTTGAAAACAGCCAGTGAACCAATGAGAGGCATTGGTGCATAACCACCAATCATCAGCCATATCCAGCTCTGTAGCAGAAGTGAATTGCTGTATTGAAGCAGACCTTGCAGTAGTTTTATTTCCATTTCCATATATCAAATGTAACATTTAATATATATAACAAATGTAACATTTAAATATTAGCATTTAAAGTTACAAATGAAAAATGTTATTGTTTAAAAAAATAGATAATCTTGTTAATCTTGAATCTTAAAAATGTAAAGGGACAGTCTACTCCAGAATGTTTGTTTAAAAAGATATAGTCCCCTTATTACCCAATCCCCAGTTTTGTATAACCAACACTTTTATATTAACCCTTTAAGGACACAGCTTTCAGTTTGCTCAATTGTTTTATGACGGAAAAATTCAGTCATTTGTCCTTAAGAGGTTAATACACTTTTTACCTCTGTGATTACCTTGTACCTAAGATGGGGGTGACTATTGTGGGGTGGGGGAGGGAGGAGAGCTGTTTGAGAGGGATGTGTCATGTGGGAGGGTAATCTGTAGACTAAAGCTAAAATTAACCCTACAAGCTACCTAATTAACTACTTCACTGCCGGGCATACTTAAAGTGTGGTGCGCAGCTGCATTTAGCCACTTTCTAATTACCAAAAATCAAAGCCATATATGTCTATTTCTAAACAAAGGGGATCCCAGAGAAGTATTTACAACCATTTGAGCCATGATTGCACAAGCTGTTTGTAAATAATTTCAGTGAGAAACCTAAAGTTTGTGAAAAAGTTAACAATTTTTTTATTTGATCGCATTTGGTGGTGAAATGGTAGCATGAAATATACCAAAATGGGCCTAGATCAATACTTTGGGTTGTCTACTTAAAAAAATATATAGTTTTGATAGGTAAATATATAAAAAAAGCTCTATTTCTGTTTAAATGTAGTGATGGCAAAAATGCTAAAAAATGCTCTGGTCTTTTGGGGAACTTTTAGTCTGAAATGCCTGGTCCTTAAGGGCTTAAATATTAGCATTTAATATGAAAATTAGTACTTGAATGTAATATTAATATTGAAATTTTAGTTTGAATATTCAAACGTTTCATTAAATATTTTAATTTAACATTTAATACTGGAAGCGGAATGGCCAGGCGAATAAGTGGTGTTTTTTTTTTTTTTAAGAAGTCTGCTTTGGCATTAAGTATGAATTGTTAATATCATAGGAATTCCAATAAACAGAGAGAATTATAGTTAGAAAACATAGACTAAAACGGTCTTCATTTAATTAGAGGGACAGTGTACACTAATATTAAGACAATTTGAGTTAGTTATATATAGAAGCCTTTGAGTAATGTGGGATAATGCCCTGTAAAAAAAAAGGAGAAGAAAATGAGCTTTTCTCAAATTATTTGATGCGCCTTACAGTACACACGATAATCTTGTCAGACCAAAAAGCTTCAAAGTATCAAGCCCTCTTGTATGTGCATAGCATTCAATATTTTATAATGCTGGAAAAATATCTTACATATACAAATTTTGCTAACTTTACGTGTTGCTAGCATAGCTTACTGCATAACGTAGATTTATGTTCGACATGCTGGAAGTCCAAACAGTCTTGATTGTCAAGTGACAACCAAAACACTTGTGGCTTACAGCATCTGCCTTCATTGGTGATCCGTTACCATATGAAGGCAGATTGCCAGATTGTGACACAGTGTGTAATGATCTCCGTTGGTGCTGGTGGGAGGTGTGGGAAGGAAGGCGGGAGGGGGATTGGTGGCCCAGTGGCTGAGGGGGGAGGAAGTGTGAGGGACCCAAAAAATATTAGGGAGGGGCGCTACACTATGGACAAGGGGATACTAGAGAGGGTGGGGAGTGCAAGTTAATGATCGCGGGGAGGTGGAAGGTGGGGGGAACCCCCTACACTGCAGAAAAAAAATCAATAAAAAAAAGCTATAAACTAGGTACTTGCAATGCAGACAGCTCCCAGTACATAAGATGACAGCAGTGCCCACCCATCCCAGAGCAGAGCCACCAGTCTGGATGCTGTCACAGTAACAGACAGTGCTAATAATCAGCAGTCAGAAAGAAAAAAGTAAGGCACACACTGCCCAGAGCTAAACTGAATTGTTATGATAGATTTACATACAATTTTCTATTAGGGGCCAGCAGATGGCAATGTTTAATAATGTGCTCCATTGTTTCACACTGGTTTTTGCTCTCTAAGCATCTATCTATTTGACTTCCCATAAAGCTGATCTGTTTGGTTAAATGGATGGGATGTTAGTTACTTCCATTCAAAGTTAATGGGATTGGCTGTGCTGTACTGTGCAGGGTTAGGTAAATGAGGCTGTCATTGGTAAGGAAGCTGTGTAAATTATTATTTTTTATTATTATTATAATTTTTTATTTTATTATTTGAACAATAGCAAAATAAGATAAATTTTTACATTATCTCCATTTTCACTCAGACATCTGATGTCATTTAAATAAATATAGGTATAAATTTACTAAAAAACTTTAAAGTGAATGTCAATTTTGATGCTAAAGTGCCCGTTTTTTTAAAATTTGATTAAAAACAGGGGCACTTTAATTCATCAACATTTACATTTTACTCCTGTTGTGAAAAAAAACTTACCTTTCAATCTTGACAGCAGCTCCAGCTTCCTCTGGTTGTTGCAAGCCATTTCTGACGTCAGAAATGATGGATAGGTCATCCTCCAATCACGGCTTCCCCCCCCCCAGGGGAATCAGTGTCTGATTGAACGCCGTGTTTGGAGTTAGCCGGATTCCTTATTTTAGACCCAGGAAGAGGCTCTGAGACGAGTGGAGGAAGCTGGAGCTACTTTGAAGTTTAAAAGGTATTTTTTTTTCTCAACAGGAGTGAAATGTAAATTTTGATGAATTAAAGTGCCCCTGTTTTTAATCAAATTTTTAAAATTGACATTCACTTTAAACTTTTACAATTACTTTATGGTTACAAACTAAGTTTTTCAATTACCCCTTTCTTTGTTGTTCAGCAAAATATTCTGTATTTTTAAATTCACTTAATACATTTTCTGCTTGGTTACAGTCAGAGTCTTCAAATAAATAGACAATTTTTCCATATTTATCTCTATGCTATTATTAATATCCATCAACACATCCATTTTTTCTATATTGATCTGCCACCAGATATTTCTTCTGAGTATATTTATTGTTGGCTTTTTTCTGTATCCAAAATTTAATATAATCTGTTTAGCTAATAAAATAATCATTTAAATCAAACTTTTTATTTTTTTAGTTACCTTGGCTGGAAAATTAAATAGCATAATATTTAACAGATTTAGCTGAATGTTTACACGGATAATTGCAGTGTAAATTCTTATGTGTGCATATATGTTCATCTGTGTTTAATGGGTATATGCATATGTGTGTGTTTGTGTATATATGTGTTTACATTTGTATAATTTGTATTTGGTTTGTATGTATATCCATGTGTGTGTGTGTGTGTTTGTGTTTATATGTCTATAATTGTGTATAAGTATGTGCATGTGTGTGTATATGAGTTTGTGTTTATGTGTATATATGTCTAATTTTGTGTCTGTTTGTGTATATGTGCATATGTGTGTTTTTGTGTATATATATATATATATATATATATATATATATATATATATATATATATATATATATATATATATATATGTGTGTGCATGCATGTGCGTTTGTATATTTGTGAATGTGTTGGTGTGTATCTATATGTATGTTTGTGTATATATGTGTCTGTGTATGTTTGTGTTTATATGTCTGTAATTGTGCATAAGTATGTGTGTGTATATGAGTTTGTGTGTACAGGGAGTGCAGAATTATTAGGCAAATGAGTATTTTGACCACATCATCCTCTTTATGCATGTTGTCTTACTCCAAGCTGTATAGGCTCGAAAGCCTACTACCAATTAAGCATATTAGGTGATGTGCATCTCTGTAATGAGAAGGGGTGTGGTCTAATGACATCAACACCCTATATCAGGTGTGCATAATTATTAGGCAACTTCCTTTCCTTTGGCAAAATGGGTCAAAAGAAGGACTTGACAGGCTCAGAAAAGTCAAAAATAGTGAGATATCTTGCAGAGGGATGCAGCACTCTTAAAATTGCAAAGCTTCTGAAGCGTCATCATCGAACAATCAATCGTTTCATTCAAAATAGTCAACAGGGTCGCAAGAAGCGTGTGGAAAAACCAAGGCGCAAAATAACTGCCCATGAACTGAGAAAAGTCAAGCGTGCAGCTGCCAAGATGCCACTTGCCACCAGTTTGGCCATATTTCAGAGCTGCAACATCACTGGAGTGCCCAAAAGCACAAGGTGTGCAATACTCAGAGACATGGCCAAGGTAAGAAAGGCTGAAAGACGACCACCACTGAACAAGACACACAAGCTGAAACGTCAAGACTGGGCCAAGAAATATCTCAAGACTGATTTTTCTAAGGTTTTATGGACTGATGAAATGAGAGTGAGTCTTGATGGGCCAGATGGATGGGCCCGTGGCTGGATTGGTAAAGGGCAGAGAGCTCCAGTCTGACTCAGACGCCAGCAAGGAGGAGGTGGAGTACTGGTTTGGGCTGGTATCATCAAAGATGAGCTTGTGGGGCCTTTTCGGGTTGAGGATGGAGTCAAGCTCAACTCCCAGTCCTACTGCCAGTTTCTGGAAGACACCTTCTTCAAGCAGTGGTACAGGAAGAAGTCTGCATCCTTCAAGAAAAACATGATTTTCATGCAGGACAATGCTCCATCACACGCGTCCAAGTACTCCACAGCGTGGCTGGCAAGAAAGGGTATAAAAGAAGAAAATCTAATGACATGGCCTCCTTGTTCACCTGATCTGAACCCCATTGAGAACCTGTGATCCATCATCAAATGTGAGATTTACAAGGAGGGAAAACAGTACACCTCTCTGAACAGTGTCTGGGAGGCTGTGGTTGCTGCTGCACGCAATGTTGATGGTGAACAGATCAAAACACTGACAGAATCCATGGATGGCAGGCTTTTGAGTGTCCTTGCAAAGAAAGGTGGCTATATTGGTCACTGATTTGTTTTTGTTTTGTTTTTGAATGTCAGAAATGTATATTTGTGAATGTTGAGATGTTATATTGGTTTCACTGGTAAAAATAAATAATTGAAATGGGTATATATTTGTTTTTTGTTAAGTTGCCTAATAATTATGCACAGTAATAGTCACCTGCACACACAGATATCCCCCTAAAATAGCTATAACTAAAAACAAACTAAAAACTACTTCCAAAACTATTCAGCTTTGATATTAATGAGTTTTTTGGGTTCATTGAGAACATGGTTGTTGTTCAATAATACAATTAATCCTCAAAAATACAACTTGCCTAATAATTCTGCACTCCCTGTATATATGTCTGTAATTATGAGTGTGTTTGTGTATATGTGCATATGTCTGTTTCCTTATATATATGTCTTATTTGTGTGTGTTTGTGCGTGTTTGTGTGTATGTGTTTGTGTATATATGCGTGTATGTATGTGCATGTGTATTTTTGTATATCTGTACATGTTTGTGTGTGTATGTGCTTGTGTTTATATGTCTGTAATTGTGTGTAAGTATGCGCATGTGTGTGTATACGAGATTGTGTGTACTATATATGTGTCTGCAATTGTGTTTATGTATATACATGTGTGTGTGTATCTGTGTTTGTTTATATGTGTGTATCGGCATATGTGTGTATGTGTCTATGTGGATATGTGTCACACAATCTGGCACATTGCCCCTCCCAATATTGGGCTCTGGATCCGCCCCTGAAAGACAAAGACCAGGGGGGAGGGTAAGAGAGCTGTTTGGAGGGATCAGGAAGTGGGAGGGTAAGGAAGGACCCCACCCTGCAGGCAATAAATAAGAAATACAATTAACCTTTTACCGCCATTATAGAGTTGTATTCAGTCCAAATGGAGTTGGGCTTTAGCGCTGTTAAGACGAAATACAACGTCATAGCCGTTTGGCTGTCCTGAAGCCAACGGTGCTTCCTGGGTGTGATCGCGGTTAGGAGGACGTACCTAGCATCATAGGGACGCCCCCCTGGTTTTGCTCATTTTTATAATAACGTGCTGATTTTCAGACTCCTAACCAAGCCCCAAAGTGTCAGATGTATACGCTCATTTACAGACTACTGCTGGCTTCTGTTAGTCTAATCTGTTTTTTCAAAATCAGAGAAGGGGGTAGTGTCTGCTCCCAGACCCTTTCAAAGGGTGTCCCAGCCTAGATCAGTATCTGTGCATATTCTTCTTTATAGTAGTGTCTATTACATGCAGTTATAAAAAAAATTGGTGTATACTGTCCCTTTAACTGCAGTTATTGAGTAACCAAGTCACAAGTATTGATTTTATAGTTAACTAATCCCAATTCCCTGACCAAGACTTTTTGGCATAGCAATAAATGAATTTAAATAAAAACAGATATCTGCTTAAGGCTGAAATCTCACATGAGTAGATGTTTGTGTATATATTTTACAGCTGTGTATTTGTGCATGTGTGTTTAACAGCTGCAGAATATTTAAACTTTAATCCATCAAAGTATTCTAAATTAGTTTAACTTTTAATTCTATTTTGGGCTTCTCCTTTCTTTCTTTTATTAGTTTATCCTTGTTTGCATTAACAAATCAGTCTTATCATAAGGTCACAATAGTTCTTGCCCTACAAATTATGCACATTGCTCTTTTCAAGATAAAATTATTTAAATGTGTTGGAAATTGTACCTACTGCTCTAGTAGTTAACATTTCAGTTTAATGCAAAAGTGAAATGCCCTAATTGGCTAGAGTATGTCATTTTTGCCTTAGTATCCCTTGCTATCTACTTTGTTTTTAACCCTTACAAAATGGTTAAATACATAGCTACAGTTCTGCTTGGGAGCTACAATATATGGCAAGTTATTGGTGGCTACATAGGTATGGCCCCCTCAAATCAATACATTGTGCTGCCTGGGTCCAAGAATGAAATGGCTCCCCAACTCTCTGTCCACTATAATCTAAACCCAACTATATTCATCATTATCAGAGATTTTAGGGTTAGCAGATTGAAGAGTTACATTATGACGATTAGCTGAGGGATCCCATATGATATGAGAAACACTTATCTTAAAAAAACAAATTAAAACTATTAAAGGGACATGAAATCCAACATTTTTCTTTCATGATTCCGACAGAACATACAATTTTAAATAACTTTCCAATTTACTTCTGTGATCTAATTTTGCTTTTTTTCTCTTGCTATCTTTTGCTGAAAACCATTCCTAGTTAGGCTTAGGAACAGCACTGCACTACTGAGAGCAAGGTGCTGATTTGGGGCTGCACATATATATCTCTAGTCATTGGCTCACCAGAAAACAAAGTAAATTTTATAATAGAAGTACATTGAAAATTTGTTTAAAATTGTATGCTCAATCTGAATCATAAAAGAAAATAATTGTGTTGCACAAATTTTCTTTTAAATTATGGTAGAGATGAAATCATTAGATTAAAATCCTCCATTTAATGTCCCTTTAATAATGTTTCAAAACTTGATTTACAGATGTTCAATAACACCTATATCAAGTTATCCATAATTATCCACTTAGGTCAATTTATCTTTTTAATATATAATACTCTGATGAGTGATGAAAAAGGTGAAAAATAGATTTTTCTTTGGCTTGTTAGATAAAATAATAGAGAAAATGAATATATTACAAACTATTTTTCTCTACATAAAGGTAAAAGAGACTGATGCCTTATATAGTACTATGAGATAGTAGCATAGAACCAGATGTCATTTTTTTTTTAGATATCTACTCTTTATTATTGTTAACCCATGAAAAGGGGTGCAAAGGACTGAAAAAAGGAAGAGAGGAACTGGGGTAAGAAAGGTTAGCATACATTTTAGGTATCCCTGAACAGTAAAGACTTCAACGAATGCTTGAAACGTTGAAAACTAGGGGAAAGTCTTGTGGAGCAAGGCAGAGAGTTCCACAAGGTTGAAGCCAACCTGGAGAAGTACTGTAGACTGTGAGGAAGTAACAAGAGAGGAGGAGAGAACGTGGTAAGAGTAAAGGGGATGGGTGGGAGACTATCTGGAGACAAGGGCAAAGATATTAGGGGAGCAGTGTTATTGAGGGTCTTAAATGTTCAGGTCAGGATTTTGTGTTTTATTCTGGAGGCTAGAGTAAGCCAATGAATGGATTTGCAGAGAGGTGTAGCAGATGAGGAGGGACATGTAAGGAAGATCAGCTTGGTAGAGCTATTAATTATGGATTATAAAGGGGACAAACTGCAGTTAGGGATACCAGCAAGGGTTGAGTTACAGTAGTCAAGGTGGCAAATGATGAGAGAGTGGAGTAAAATCTTAGTTTGTGTCTTGTGAGGATGCAGTGAATTTCGGAGATGATTTTAATGTGGAAAAGGCAGGAATTGGACAAGGACTGGATGTCGCAAGTCAATGCAAGATCGGAGTCAAGTATGATTCCAAGGCATCAGGCTTGAATGGTCAGGATGATCTAATCAACAGCTATAGAGAGTTGGGGGGTAGGGGGTCTTGGGATAAGGGGGAAAATAAGGAGCTTAGTTTAGAGAGATTCAGCTTCAGGTAGTTGAAGAACATCCAGGATGAAATAACTTACAGTTAGTGAAGTGAGTTAGTCAGGAGATGGGTAGGTCTGGTGCAGAGAGGTAGATTTGGGTGTTATCAGCATACAAAATATACTGAAACCCATTGGACTATATTAAGGAATCTAAGGATTATGTGTAGATTGGCAAGAGAAAGGGGCCAAAAACAGAGCCTTATGGCACCCCAACAGTAAGTGGTAAAGAGGCAGAGGATATGCCAGAGAAGGATACACTAAAAGAATAGTTAGGGAGGTAGTAAGAGAACTACAAAAGGGCTTTGTCACCAATGCGAAAAGACTGGAGGGTTTGGAGCAAGAGAGAGTGGTCAACAGTATCAAAAGCTGCAGACAGATCGAGAAGGATTAATATAGAGAAATAGCCTTTTAGATTTTCTTGTAGATCATTTGTAACCTTAAAGGGATACTGAACCCAAATTTATTTTTTCATGATTCCGATAGAGCATGCAATTTTAAGCCACATTCTAAATTACTCCTATTATCTTTATTCTTCATTCTCTTGGTATCTTTATTTGAAAAAGCAGGAATGTAAGCTTACGAACCGGCCCATTTTTGGTTCAGCGCCATAGATAGAGCTTGCTGATTGGTGGCTAAATGCAAGTATATATATATAAAAAGCTTTGTTAAATATGTGTGGCACAATTATTGGCACCCCTATAAATACATATGAGAAAAATATATTTGAAGTATATTTCCATTGATATTTTACATTTTTTTAGTATACCTGGTGGATTAGGAACAGGAAATTGTTCAACCATGACTTCCTGTTTCACAGGGGTATACATATGAGGTAACACATAGGCCAAATTCCTTTAGTCATTCAAGGAATATAACTGTGATGTGCGGCAAAAGGTTTTTGAGCTTTACAAAATGGGAAGTGGCTATAAAAGAATAGCAAAGCTATTTGCACCATCAGGGCAATAATTAAGAAGCTCCAGTCAACTGGAAATATTATGAATCAACATTGAAGAGGATGTCTGTCTATATTGTCTCAACTGTGAAGATGATGGTTCGAGTGGCCAAAATATCTCCAAGGGTCACAGCTAGAGAATTGCTGAACTTGAACATTTTGTTAGGATACATCGTATCATGGATGCTATCAGATATCAACAGGTATTAAAATAGAACACCTGACTGCCTATGTCAGAAAGCTTAATATGGGCTGTGGTTGGATCTTCCAGCAGGACAATAATCCGAAATGTACATCAAAATCAACACAACAATGGTTTACTGACCACAAAATAAAGGTCCTGCTATGGTCTTCCCAGTCCCCCGACTTGAACCCCATAGAAAACCTGTAGGGTAAATTGAAAAGGAGAGTCCACCAGCATTGACCTTGAAATATGAAGCATCTGGAGAGATTCTGTATGGAGGAATGGTCTCAGATCCCTTGCCATGTATTCTCCAACCTCATCAGGCAATATAGGAGAAGACTCAGAGCTGTAATCTTGGCAAAGGGAGGTAGCACAAAGTGTTGACTACATGGTGCCAATAATTGTGCCATACATATATTTAACAAAGTTTTTTTTTTGGGGATAAACCTGTGTTGTGTTTGCAATTGTTAATTAGGTGGCCAGCAACAAAGTTGCAGGACAACCTATTGTTATTGTTCGGATTATTATTATTATTATTATTCTTTTTATTCCGCCAAGCTTTGTATTCAATTGCCCATAACTGCTTAACTGTTTTTGCAAAGCTCTTAAAATCTGGTATGCTACATCTAATGCAAAATTGAACTCATAGGTCACATGCTCTTGCAGCCATATTGCTTTTTGCGCCAAATTTCGACAACCGCTTAAAAATCTTTAGCTCTGGAACTGCTTATGTTACAACTTTGAAACTCGCTGTGCTTAGTGCTACTATGACCTAAAATTGCTATTGCTCAAGAGAAGTGCCTTGGTCACATGATGTGGCAGCCATCTTGCATTTTGCAAAAATATTCAAACATCTTCTTCTCTTAAACCGCTTAGTGCAATGACGCACAATTTTGCACATATGCTCCTTGCAAGGTCCTCTACCAAGTTTGTTCAAACTGCGATTTTTCCATAATCAACATGGCTGCTGTGAGACATTAACTTTTTTATCGCCATTTAATTGCATAATTTTGCACTTTATACATTAGTTTTACAATATTTAACAATATTACAGTGTAATAGACACATGATTACACATAGTCATAACCCTTAAAGACAATATTGCAGTTAAAATTCGCATTGCGCAATCGCCTTCGTGAAATAAAACATTTGCAAATTTTCATGAAACTTCTGCAAATTGTAGAGGTCTATAGTGAGCATTAGTATGTGCAATTTGAAAGCCATACATTGCATAGCTTGGCGGCCATTTTGTTTCGTATGCGCCATTTTTAAAAACTATAAAAATCTTCTTCTCCGAAACCACTTATGGGACAGACTTGAAATTTTGTTTATAGAGTTATCTTATGACTAACATTCAGATTTGTTCAAGAGAAGTTGATATGTCATGTGGTTTGGCAGCCATTTTGAATTGTTCAAAATTGCTTAACGAAATATTTAAATTAATAATAAAACAAAAACCGTTTTACAAAAATGCTTTATTTTTGCCATGTTTATTGACATCTGTAGTGAACACTATTGTGCTTAATATGGAGGCTGTATATCTTACGATCGGGCAGCCATCTTGGTTTACGCAAAAATTTCGAAAGTCTATTTTTCTCTGCAACCGCTTATGTAAGAACTGTGAAATTAGCTGTACAGTCTTATATTGTTACCTAGATTCATAATTGGTCATTAGGAGAGAATCAGTCACATGATGCGGCAGCAATATCGGTTTTATATTTATCGTAATTATTTGTAATTCAATACTTCCTCTTTTGAGTCAATTGCTCACAAAACACAAATTACTTATGTTAAACTCTTGAAATCAGTTATGCTGGTACAGCCTATTGCAATGATACATCTCATGCAATATTGAACTCATAGGTCATAGGGTTACGCAGCCATATTGTTTTTACGACAAATTTGGAGAACTGCTTAATAATCTTTAGCTCTGGAACTGCTTATGTTGCAACTTTGAAACTTGCTGTGCTTAGTGATATTATGACCTAGATTTTCCATTGCTCAACAGAAGTGACTTGGTCACATGATGTAGCAACCATCTTGCATTTTGTGAAAATATTCAAACATCTTCTTCTCCTAAACCGCTTAGTGCAATGAAGCGCAATTTTGCACATATGCTCCTTGCAAGGTCCTCTACCAAGTTTGTTCAAACTGCGATTTTTCCATAATCAACATGGCTGCTGTGAGACATTAACCTTTTTATCGCCATTTAATTGCGTAATTTTACACTTTATACATTAGTTTTACAATATTTAACAATATTACAGTGTAATAGACACATGATTACACATAGTCATAACCCTTAAAGACAATATTGCAGTTAAAATTCGCATTGCGCAATCGCCTTCGTGAAATAAAACATTTGCAAATTTTCATGAAACTTTTGCAAATTGTAGAGGTCTATAGTGAGCATTAGTATGTGCAATTTGAAAGCCATACATTGCATAGCTTAGTGGCCATTTTGTTTCGTATGTGCCATTTTAAAAAACTATAAAAATCTTCTTCTCCGAAACCGCTTATGGGACAGACTTGAAATTTTGTTTATAGAGTTATGTTATGACTAACATTCAGATTTGTTCAAGAGAAGTTGATATGTCATGTGGTTTTGCAGCCATTTTGAATTGTTCAAAATTGCTTAACGATATATTTAAAATCATAATAAAACAAAAACCGTTTTACAAAAATGCTTTATTTTTGCCATGTTTATTGACATCTATAGTGAGCACTATTGTGCATAATATAGAGGCTGTATATCTTACGATCGAGCAGCCATCTTGGTTTACACAAAAATTTCTAAAGTCTATTTTCTCTGCAACCGCTTATGTAAGAACTGTGAAATTTGCTGTACAGTCTTATATTGTGACCTAGAGTCACAGTTGTTCATGTTGAAGGAATTAGTCACAAGCTGTGGCAGCCATATTGGTTTACGCAAACATTTTGAAACTGTGTTTTCTTTCCAACGCTTATGTTAAAACTGTGAAATTTGCTGTATAACCATATATTGTCACCTAGAGTTACATTTGTTCATGTTGAAAGTATAGGTCATATGGTGTGGCAGCCATTTTAAAAAACGCAAACATTTCGAAAATGTGTTTTTTTTTTCCAAATGCTTATGTTAGAACTGTAAACAGTTGTTGTATAGCTTTATTTTGTGACATAACTACTTATATGGCATTGCAAAAATAATGCGCTGGCCACCTCTATTGCTGCTTGCAGCTATATTTATTTAATTATTTTTGTGTATTTTTTTTAACAAAAGATCAAAAGGTTAAACAATAAAGACCATTTTTAACAGCCTTATTTGCTCATATTTGCCAACGATGCCAATATTTGTGGAGGGTACTGTATATTGAATGTTTAGATTAGCTTCAAAAGGGCAAAAAATAAGGAAATAGGAAGTCACTGAGTACCTTTTACCAATGTGCCAGGCACACCTAGGTTAGGGGGGGGGGGGGAAAGGATATACAAACTGTAGCTACATTTGAATGGCATTTTTCTAGTACATAAATTATGTTTTGACTACTTGTATTACATTTGTGAAAAAAGTATATTGAAAGGAATTTTATTTTATTGTTTAAATGTTCAATATTGTGTTATATTGTGTTATATTTTCAATACATGTGAATGTGAGTTCCCAGTTTTAGTTTGATATGTAGAGGGACAATAGAAGCAAATTTTTTATTACAATCTCCCTTAGACATTTTATTTTGCCATTTTCATATATCTCTTTTTTGTCATTCTATTCATACCAAACATTGTCACTTTTTGTCAGACTCAATATTTACATAATACTTTTTTCTATTGTGTTTTGTAGCTAGGCAGCAAAAGGCAGCAAATTATACGATCAAATATCATGTAATTTCCAATGCTTCAACTAAAAGTAGATTTAATATGTGTGATTTTTTGTAGCACAAGAACATTATACTTTTAATGTCCTAGCCTAGTCAGTTTTTTGTTTTTTTATATTTGACTTGTTTTCATTTCTATAACAATACATTTGCTTTTCATTAGCAGATGAATGAGTTGTGTGTTGGTTTTATCTTTAGAAATAAATGGTGACATATTATTTGGATCAGTACTGAAATTGCTTTGTTTATAGCTGATGGCGTGTATTGCAAAATAATACAACAGCTATTATTTGTAATGAAAAAAACTGTGATAATCATAAACTAACATAAAAAGAAATGAGAACTGGACGAGAGACAATCAGGACTTCCTGCCCAATTAAAAAGTTGTGGAAAATGAATATTGCAGTCAGTTGTTCTTCTCAAGAATTTTAACTAACTGTAAAAACTTTTTAAGACACATTCAGTATCAATTCATAGAGCTAAGTATTTTTATATCTTTTTTTTATTCTACATTTTCATATCTTACCATTCTCTAAGAACTGGACGCATGCACTTGAGTTTCTTTCTCAAGTCATTTGTGAAGTTTAAGGGACAGTCAAGTCAAAATTAAATTTTCATGATTTAGATAGAGCACCACATTTTAAACAACTTTCCAATTCACTTCCATTATCTAAATGTGTACATTCGTTTTTATGCAAACTTTTTGAGACATGTGCAAGATTCACAGAATATTTGTATATGCATTTTGTGATTGGCTGATGACTGTCACATGATGCATTAGGAAGAAAAATGTAACTAACTTTGTGAGAAAAGCTTTTGCATTGTCTTTTTTATTAGGCATTTATTTATTAATTGTACTGTGTTTAGTGACCCTTTAAGGGGCAGTTCAAAAAACATAATCTCTTTATGAAACGTTTTGTACTTTATGGTTATCTATGAGCAGACTGCTCTTTTTAGATATACAACTAGTAGGACAGATGATCCCTTTGTTATTATTTCTTCCTTTTTCATATTCTATTATATTGTTTATTTCCAAAGAGTTGCATGACATTTTTTAAAATTAACAATGAATTAAAAGTACATACATTGAATGTGACATGTACAGCACCATTGTTTATTTAAATGTTGTATTTTATGCCCCTTTAAGCAAACAAAATACTCATTTTGTATCTAATTTTATTGTGTAGAAATAGAAGAACAAAGCTTTGCTGTGAAATGCGCAACAAAAATCACTTTAGTAACTGACCATGCTACTGACCATTTAGTGTATAAATGATGTAATCTCAAGTTTGGACACTTTAGATGAAGGCTTTTTTAGAAGAAACATTACTACTAAGTGCAGAGAGGATCTGGATTTACCAGGGTGCACCTATTTAAAACTGCTAAGATGGCGAATATCTAGGGTTACATTACTCCTTGACTGCGGCCTGCTATACTGAAAGAGACTAAGTACTCAAAAATAATGTATTGTGTACATCAATGAACAGCACTTAAACATTTTCATGTGAAAACAAAATGCTAACATGTTTAAGTAAAAGCTGTTTAAATTAAATGTGAATCTAAAGAATCACAATGTGAAACTAGCAAGAAGTACAATGTGAAACTAGCAAGAAGTACAATGTGAAACTAGCAGGAAGTACAATGTGAAACTAGCAAGAAGTAATGTGAAACTAGCAGGAAGTACAATGTGAAACTAGCAAGAAGAAATGTGAAACTAGCAGGAAGTACAATGTGAAACTAGCAAGAAGTAATGTGAAACTAGCAAGAAGTAATGTGAAACTAGCAAGAAGTACAATGTGAAACTAGCAAGAAGTACAATGTGAAACTAGCAAGAAGTACAATGTGAAACTAGCAAGAAGTAATGTGAAACTAGCAGGAAGTACAATGTGAAACTAGCAAGAAGTAATGTGAAACTAGCAGCAAGTACAATGTGAAACTAGCAAGAAGTAATGTGAAACTAGCAGGAAGTAGAATGTGAAACTAGCAAGAAGTAATGTGAAACTAGCAAGAAGTAATGTGAAACTAGCAAGAAGTACAATGTGAAACTAGCAAGAAGTAATGTGAAACTAGCAGCAAGTACAATGTGAAACTAGCAAGAAGTAATGTGAAACTAGCAGGAAGTACAATGTGAAACTAGCAAGAAGTAATGTGAAACTAGCAGGAAGTACAATGCGAAACTAGCAGGAAGTACAATGTGAAACTAGCAAGAAGTAATGTGAAACTAGCAAGAAGTAATGTGAAACTAGCAAGAAGTACAATGTGAAACTAGCAAGAAGTAATGTGAAACTAGCAGGAAGTACAATGCGAAACTAGCAAGAAGTACAATGTGAAACTAGCAGGAAGTAATGTGAAACTAGCAGCAAGTACAATGTGAAGCTAGCAGGAAGTACAATGTGAAGCTAGCATGAAGCACAATGTGAAGCTAACAGGAAGCATATGATTGTGTACTACTGAATTCTGGGACTAGGGTTGCCACTTCAGCCATGCTTTCCTGGACAATTATACATTTTGCAGGGTGTGCAGGGAGGAACATGAATAGTGCCTCAAGACAGCATGTGAATAGTGCTGCTGGTCATGTTCCTCATTGTAAACCCTGCAGCATGTATAACTATAAACTGTCCAGAAAAGCATGGCTGAGGTGGCATCTCTCTCTGGTATTGCTCATTGGCTAATATGGACAACTATATTCTGAAACCTTTGCTTTTAGATGGGAAAGAGAAACATTTTGAGTACTATGTGTCTCTAATTATGACACATCTGCTTTTCATATATAACTTAAGAAAATGTAAAGCAACATAACAAATGTGTCTTATCTATGTAAAGATTGCACATTTCATTATATAATGATGCAATCAGCCAATCGGATTTACCTTGCATTCTATTGGCTGTTCCAATCAGCCAATAGAATGCAAGCTCAATCCTATTGGCTGATTGGATCAGCCAATCGGATTGAACTTCAATCCGATTGGCTGATTGCATGAGCCAATAGGATTTTTCCTACCTTAATTCCGATTGGCTGATAGAATCCTATCAGCCAATCGGAATTCAAGGGACGCCATCTTGGATGACGTCATTTAAAGGAACCTTCATTCGTCGTTAGTCCGTCGGCCAGGAAGGATGCTCTGTGTCGGATGTCTTCAAGATGGAGCCGCTCCTCGTCGGATGGAAGAAGATAGAAGATGCCGCTTGGATGAAGACTTCTTCCCGGATGGAAGACCTCTTCTGCCCAGATCGGATGAAGACTTCTGCCCGGCTGGAGGACCACTTGTGACCTGATCGGATGAAGACTTCTGCCCGGCTGGGTGGAGACGGAGCTCAAGGTAGGGTGATCTTCATTGGGGTAGTGTTAGTTTTTTTAAAGGGGGGATTGGTGGGTTTTAGAGTAAGGTTGGGTGTGGGTGGTGGGTTTTAATGTTGGGGGGGTTGTATTTCTTTTTTTACAGGTAAAAGAGCTGATTACTTTGGGGCAATGCCCCGCAAAAAGCCCTTTTAAGGGCTATTTGTAATTTAGTATAGGGTAGGGAATTTTATTATTTTGGGGGGCTTTTTTATTTTATTAGGGGGCTTAGATTAGGTGTGATTAGTTTAAACTTCTTGTAATTTTTTTATTTTCTGTAATTTAGTGTTTTTTTGTACTATAGTTTATTTTATTTAATTGTATTTAATTTTAGCTAATTGTAGTTAATTTAATTAATTTAATGATAGTGTAGTGTTAGGTGTAATTGTAACTTAGGATAGGTTTTATTTTACAGGTAAATTTGTAATTATTTTAACTAGGTAGCTATTAAATAGTTAACTATTTAATAGCTATTGTACCTAGTTAAAATAAATACAAAGTTGCCTGTAAAATAAAAATATATCCTAAAATAGCTACAATGTAATTATTAATTATATTGTAGCTATCTTAGGGTTTATTTTATAGGTAAGTATTTAGTTTTAAATAGGAATAATTTAGTTAATAATGATAATATTATTTAGATTTATTTAAATAATATTTAAGTTAAAGGGGTGTTAGGGTTAGACTTAGGTTTAGGGGTTAATACTAGAATAGGTTAATTGCGGTGTGGGCTATGGTGGTTTAGGGGTTAATACTAGAATAGGTTAATTGTGGTGTGGGCTATGGCGGTTTAGGGGTTAATAATTTAGTTATTACTTGCAGTGTGGGCTATGGCGGTTTAGGGGTTAATAGAGTTTATTAGTTATTGCGGTGGAGGATTGCGGTTGACAGGTAGAGAGACATTGCGCATGCGTTAGGTGTTAGTTTATTTTTGCAGGCATTTTAGGGAGTTCCGGTGCGCCCATACTCAGCACAAGGCCTGCTACGGCTGCCTTTTATGGCGAGGTGAAAATGGAGTAAGATTTCTCCATTTTCGCCCACGTAAGGCCTTGCACTGGATATTGGATACCGATTTACGACGCGGTCCCATGTTAGCCTATGGGAGTAAAAATTGCGAGCGACGGGTGAAATATACGGCCGTAACTTGTATGCTACGCCGTATATGTAATACCAAAATCGCGCGAAATCTAGCGTCGCCGGCTTTTGCGGGCGACCCTCTATATGTAATGGATGCCTTAATTTGTTGGTCTTTGAATGCTTTGTTGTTGTATGTACATTGCTGAAAAATAATTAAATAATTTATAATTATAATAAGTTATAAGAATGGCAACTAAGCTTGGCTAAAAAAAATAAAATGTGTTTTCTCTCTTGTGAAGTACTTTTAAAGGGACATAAAAACAAATAAAAAGATTAACAAGCAAGCTAGTGCACCGTGTGTACACACCAATCAGTTCCTGTCTAGGTTTTCAGATTGGTTCATGGACATAAGAGTGAAAAGAAAATGCTCTTATGTGTTAGAGCACTTTATATTGCATTTTTGCATTGAAATATGTGTTTTTCCCCAATGAAGGGCTAAACACATAATAAAAGTTAAAGGGGTATGAAACCCCAAAAATTTGTTTTGCGATTCAGACAGAGCAATTTTTTTAAAAAGTTTCAAATATGCTTCTATTATCAAATTTGCTTTATTCCTATGTTATTCTTTGTTGAAGAGATACCTAGGTATGTGTCTGGAGCACAAAACTGGTAGTGAGAAAGATGAGGCGCTGGAGAATTGACCCTGCTAGACTAATGTATTCCCCTCTAAGAAAACAGTGGTTGATATGTAGTGAATGTAGTCCAGCGCTAGATTAGCACGGGTAGAGTATTTAGTTAAATTCTATAATTCGAATATATTGTATTTTGTGATTGGATAAATGTTTAATGTATGTACTGCAATGTTGTTATTATATATTTATTGTAGGTAATCCTAAGTATTTATCAAATTCAGTTAATAAAAAGATATAAACAGGTATATACAACTGATATATATAAACTTGTTGTCTAATGTGAACTTCTTATCTATATATATAAAAACTAATAAAACATTTGTATAATTAGACAGAAATTTAATAACTTGTTAAAAGCATACATAAAATAAAAAGGGACGTCTCCCTTATAACATCGATTTCATCAGAGAAAACAATTGAATAACTGTAGTATATATTTCCGCTATTTGATAATCAGGTACCTGTTATATAGTGTAACAAATGATAATGTCCAGAAATTGGATTAAAAAAACTTAAAGATCCAAACGAGATGACCTCCCCGCTATTGTGGCAGGCGTGTGTTACCGGTCCGTTAGTGAGAGACTGGTATTTAAAAATATGTCATGTGACTTTTCCTACATCACACTTGTGATCGTAGCTATTTCAATATAGTTGTAATGTAACCAGTGATCCTTGATATTCTGTCAAGTGCTTATTATGTTGCAATTTTTTTAAACTTTAATCTGTATGTGTATCAGAAGGTGTATTCCCCTATTCCGTGTGTAATTAGGGAGTCTTGGGGGAGATTGCAACTTACGCTGGTCTCTTGGCACACCTGATTTCTCTTTTAGTGTGGTCTTTGCGGTCACATTCAGTGACTTGGATGTTAAACTTTGCGGTCACGTGCAGTGACTATAATGCAATCCTCGCAGTGTGGACTTGGCGGTCACTTGTAGTGGTGGGAATTGAACTCGTGACCTTTAGGGTAAGAAAGGGAGATCTTAACCATTAGGCTATGTGTATCTCACTTTCTGTGTTAGCTTAGTGGACTTGGCGGTCACTTGTAGTGACTGTAATGAGGTCTTTGCGGTCACGGAGGTGACTAGTGGTGGGGTCTTTGCGGTCACAAGTGGTGACTAGGAGTAGAATCTTTAGCGGACATCAGTGATGTTATACAGCAAGGTCTTTGCAGTCACAGATTGTGACTTGCATGTATTAACTTGCGGTTGTATCTTTGCGGTCACAGATTGTGACTTAAAAGTGGTCTTTGCGGTCACTAACAGTGGTGACTTAGAGGAAATCTTTGTGGTCACTAGTAGTGACTAACAGAATGATCTGTATCGTTGGAGATCAAAGTAAAACTTGGCAATCTCTCTGTGCAACTTAGTAGAGCTGATTAGAAACAAATGCAGGTTGTAACAACGTCCAGCTGCAATGTTGCAGGAGGTAATCAGCAAAGGAAGTCTTGTAGTAGTTTTCTTTCCTTTCTTGGCAATTATAACAGCAATCAAAATAAAAACATAAAGTGCAGAGTGACAACAGTGTCAAGGTCAACGCGTTTCGCCAACGATACAGATCATTCTGTTAGTCACTACTAGTGACCACAAAGATTTCCTCTAAGTCACCACTGTTAGTGACCGCAAAGACCACTTTTAAGTCACAATCTGTGACCGCAAAGATACAACCGCAAGTTAATACATGCAAGTCACAATCTGTGACTGCAAAGACCTTGCTGTATAACATCACTGATGTCCGCTAAAGATTCTACTCCTAGTCACCACTTGTGACCGCAAAGACCCCACCACTAGTCACCTCCGTGACCGCAAAGACCTCATTACAGTCACTACAAGTGACCGCCAAGTCCACTAAGCTAACACAGAAAGTGAGATACACATAGCCTAATGGTTAAGATCTCCCTTTCTTACCCTAAAGGTCACGAGTTCAATTCCCACCACTACAAGTGACCGCCAAGTCCACACTGCGAGGATTGCATTATAGTCACTGCACGTGACCGCAAAGTTTAACATCCAAGTCACTGAATGTGACCGCAAAGACCACACTAAAAGAGAAATCAGGTGTGCCAAGAGACCAGCGTAAGTTGCAATCTCCCCCAAGACTCCCTAATTACACACGGAATAGGGGAATACACCTTCTGATACACATACAGATTAAAGTTTAAAAAAATTGCAACATAATAAGCACTTGACAGAATATCAAGGATCACTGGTTACATTACAACTATATTGAAATAGCTACGATCACAAGTGTGATGTAGGAAAAGTCACATGACATATTTTTAAATACCAGTCTCTCACTAACGGACCGGTAACACACACCTGCCACAATAGCGGGGAGGTCATCTCGTTTGGATCTTTAAGTTTTTTTAATCCAATTTCTGGACATTATCATTTGTTACACTATATAACAAGTACCTGATTATCAAATAGCGGAAATATATACTACAGTTATTCAATTGTTTTCTCTGATGAAATCGATGTTATAAGGGAGACGTCCCTTTTTATTTTATGTATGCTTTTAACAAGTTATTAAATTTCTGTCTAATTATACAAATGTTTTATTAGTTTTTATATATATAGATAAGAAGTTCACATTAGACAACAAGTTTATATATATCAGTTGTATATACCTGTTTATATCTTTTTATTAACTGAATTTGATAAATACTTAGGATTACCTACAATAAATATATAATAACAACATTGCAGTACATACATTAAACATTTATCCAATCACAAAATACAATATATTCGAATTATAGAATTTAACTAAATACTCTACCCGTGCTAATCTAGCGCTGGACTACATTCACTACATGTGTCTGGAGCACAACATAGCAGGAAATAGGGCTGCCATCTAGTGCTATGAATAACATTTTTGCAAAACTGCTCTAGACACGTACTCACCCTGATTTTCAACAAAAGATACCAAGAGTACAAAGAAACATTAATAATTTTAGTGAATTAGAAATATGTTTAAAGGGACACTATACTCAAACATTTTCTTTCATGATTAAGGTAGAGAATACAATTTTAAACAACATTCCAAGTTACTTCTATTACCTAATTTGCTTCATTCTTTAATGAAGAAATAGCAATGCACACGGTGAACCAATCACAGGAGGCATCTATGTGCAGCTACCAATCAGCAGCTACTAAGCATATCTAGATATGCTTTTCAGCAAAGAATATCAAGAGAATGAAGCAAATTAGATAATAGAAGTAAATTGGAAAGTTGTTTATAATTGTATGCTCTTTCTAAATCATGAAAGAAAAAAAATTGGGTTTCATGTCCCTTTAAAATTTCATGTCCCTTTATCTTTAGAGCACCAATGCACTACTGGTGTCCAGATAAACACATCGGATGAGCTAATGACAAGAGGCATATTTGGGAAGCCATCAATAATCAGCTAACTCCCAGTAGTCATTGCTCCCCCAAGCCTATCTAGGTATGATTATCAATAAAGGATACCAAGAGAATGAAGTAAATTGTTATGATAGAAGTAAAAAGTATCCTAAAATTACATCCTCTGGGGTAGATTTATCAAATGTCGGGCAGACATGTTCACCCAACATCAATAAATGCAGACAGCATGCGCTGTCGGCATTTATCATTGCACAAGCATTTCTTGTGAAATGCTTGTGCAATGCCGCCCCCTGCACATGCACAACCACTAGCAGGGGGTGTCAATCAGCAGGGGATGATTGCTGTCCGCTACCTCAGAGGTGGCAGATGAGTTAAGGGGCAGCAGTCTTACGGCCGCAGGTAGATTGCAGCATCCGCTGCTTGATAAATCTACTCCTCTGTCTGAAGCTGAACCATGAAAGTTGAATTTTGGCTTTCATGTCTTTTTTTTTTTTTATCTAACACAGCCTTTTTTTTTTAATCTTGCAAAGGTCATTATAGTAACAGTCTTATTCTTGCCCTTTATGTCCTATATTAAAGTGATCTTTCTTTCAGAATAGATGCATTTTTAGCATACAGATTCAGTATTTTGTGCATGACAAGCCAGCCTTTCCTTCACGAACAGTATCTCAAGAAACCATTATTGGAGGTCCTCCAGTAACTGCAGCTGATTTTCCCCACTGTGCCTTAATGTCCTCTAATATCTTCCAAACATATATTTAAAGCCTTCTGCGGGAACATATCTCATGTTAAATGCTACTTTAGGTTAAAAGTCATTAAGTGGAAAAAACCTCACACAGAACAAATGATCTGTTTCAGAGGTCCGGTAGGGATATTTCACGTTTGTGCCTGCTGTATAAAATGCATAAACCTCAGTATTATATGTATTTAGTTCTGAACACAAACTTTATGGTCACAGTTTGCATATTATAAAAAGTCCTTTTTGTATCTTTCTGAATCCGTAACACAATTTATATTAATAAGTTCATTTGGTCATTTTTTTTAAAAGTGACTGCATTACTTATATCCTGCTTCCACAATATACTATAAAGATGCCTGCTAATTAGGGGCATAAAAGAGTCAACACAAATATAGGGTTTCTTAGAAGTCAGTATAAATGTAGTACGGCTCCTCCAGCATGCTGTGGTATTGCATTTTGCTATTGACACCTTGTGCTCATGTCTAATGCTAATCATGAAGCTTGAATAGGCACTGATTGTTGATCAAGCTCATGCATAAAAGCATTTTACTAACCAGCAGGAAGGCACACACTGAGATTGGCACCTGGGCTTGACTTTGAGTTAAAGGGGCAGTCTAGTCAAAATTAAACTTTCATGATTCAGGTAGGGCATGCAATTTTAAACAATTTTCCAATTCACTTTATCATCAAATTTGCTTTGTTCCATTGGTGTTCTTAGCTGAAAGCTAAACCTAGGTAGGCTCATATGCTAATTTCTAATTCCTTGAAGGCCGCTTCTTACCTCAATGCATTTGACAATTTTTCACAGCTAGAGAGAGTTAGTTCATGTGTGCCATATAGATAACATTGTGCTCACGCCTGTGGAGTTACCTATGAGAGGGCACTGATTGGCTAAAGTGCAAGGTAATCAGAAGTAAAAACTATATTATTATAAACATGTTGGTTATGCAATACTGGGGAATGGGTAATAAAGGGATTATCTATCTTTGTAAACAATAACAATTCTGGGGTAGACTGTCCCTTTTATCCAATTATGTACAGAATATATAAGCCTCTCCTTTTCAGACAGCTGTTATCTACTAAAAAAAAACAAAACCTGGGGTATGTGAGAGGTACCAGTTTAACTTAAAAAGGGAGATTGGCACATTTGTAAGTTTTTTGTTTCCTATGGCATGCCAATCAGTTCGCAACACAGAAATTCAAGTTAGTTAAACCTTCTTAATTATGTATACTGTATATTCTAGATCACTAAGCAACTAGTCTATTCTGTCTTTTTGTAGCAGTTTACTCTGAAAAGAGTTTGAATTTTAAAAACCTGGGACAAGATTACAACCGATTTTTACGTGGTTTTGCTATCACATATATGGCGCCGCATATAAATGTGGAGCGTATATTTCACCTGTCGCCCGTTATTTTTACTCCCATAAGCTTACATAGAACCGTGTCGCAAATCGGTATCACATATTCAGCGCGCAATATGTACCTGTCAACCACCAACCCCCACCACAATAACTAATGAAACGATTAACCCCTAATCCGCCATTCACCCACATCACAATCTACCTAATAAAACTATTAACCCCTAATCCGCCATTCGCTCACATCACAATTAACCTATTTAAGCTATTAACCCCTAATCCGCCATTAACCCACATCGCAATAAACCTAATTAATCTATTAACCCCTAAACCGCCAAACCTCCACATCGAAATAAACCTAATTTAATTACTAAGCCCCCTAACCTAACACCCCCTAAATTACCCCCAAATTACATAAAATAATAAAATTCGAAATTACAATTAAAATTAAAAAAAATCTTAACAGTACTTAAAAAAACAAACAAAGAAAAAACTAAGATTAAATTAAAATAAACTAAAATTACAAAAAATAAAAAAGTCTAACATTAAAGAAAATGATCAAAAATAAAAAAAATTAAACCTAATCCCTATGAAAATAAAATGCCCCCCCCCATAATAAAAACAATCCCTAATTTAATACTAAACTACAAATAGCCCTTAAAAGGGCTTTTTTGTACGGTATTGCCCTAAATTAGACAGCTCTTTTGCATAAAAAAATACTAAGTCCCCCATCTAACAGTAAAACCCCCCACCCACCAACCCCCCCAAAATAAAAAACCTTACACTAAAAAATCCTAAACTACCCATTGCCCCTAAAGGGACATTCAGCTCTTTTAACTGCTCTTAAAAGGGCATTCAGCTATTTTTCAGTGCCCAAAATCCCTAATCTAAAAAAATAAAATAAAAAATAAAATAAATCCTAACTCTAAGCCCCAAATAGGTACTCAGCGTCCCTGAAGTCCGGCGGAGAAGGTCCTCTTCCAGGTGGCGGTAAAGTCTTCTTGGAGTCCATCTTCATCCAGGACCAAGCCGGCGTAGAGCGGAGATGACCACGGAACTAAAGACCGGCGACCTCAGAGCCATGGAGCGTGGAAGAACCTCTTTGTACGATCACCGCCATACACTGAATATTGAATGCAGGTTACGCGTTCAAATATGACGTCACTTGTATTCCTATTGGCTGATTTGAATCTTCAAATTCAAATCAGCCAATAGAATGAGAGCTACTGAAATCCTCTTGGCTGATTTGAACGGCTTGTTCAGGCGAAACATGTTAGGGACGTGATTTTATTTACATTTTCCTATTTTAAAACTGTGGGGGTTTTTTATAATAAAAGTTATGTTTTAAATAAGCACAATCCCTCCACTTCTTACATTGCTGTCAATTACTTTCTGGTATAAATCAGTATAACAAATACAAAGTGCTTGTATTTTACAACAACAGTGTTAAAACTGCTTTATCACAATTAACCCCTTGAGTGCTGTACATGTAGTCTTCATTAAAGAATAGGGGCGCGATCCGATATAGGTCGTAGTTTTTGGCGCAAGCGAGAGAACCCGAGCCACCCGCAATTTCACCTCGCAACTCGACCTATCCAATATACTGCGCCGTCAGATGCAAAACTGGCGTAAGTAGCAAAAACCGGCGATCAACTAAAATGTGCGCAAATACACATTTTAGTCGTCGCAAGTACTTACGCCAGTATTTTGTTCACGTAAAGTCTCAATAAAGAGTAGTTTGATGCAAAAAAAGCTACGAATTGTAAAAAATAATCCCAAGTTCTAAAAGATGCGCCCCGTAATTAGAAGGTGTTCTAAATGATAAGAAGGTGTTATGATCATATGAGCCATTCTAGGTTTTGCTTTCAACTAAGAATACCAAGAGAACAAAGCAAGTGTTCTAATTAAATATGAAAATAGTTAGAAATAACATGCTCTATTTAAAAGGTTTTCTTTGGAGTTGACTGTCGCTTTATATATTTTGGCATCAGTGCCAAGCTTTGTTAGCATTAGAATAAATTACACCAGTGGGTTCTAAAGAGATGAAGGTAATCCAATTTACATTAAAGAAGCAAGTATATGTCCCCAATGTGATAAAGTACCTACAAGCTCAATCCATTTCACTATTTCAAATACATAAATAAACCTTAAAATAGCAATATCATAGTATACTGTCCCTTTAACCTTGAGATGTTGCTTAAATGTATGTGTTTGTTAAGGCTTCCAGGGAGTTACGTTGGTTTTTTAGTCAGTGCAAGGGCTCCTGCGCCTGCAATTTGTGGTGAGATGAGAATGGAGTAGATTTTCAGAAATCTACGCGCGTAAATACTTACGCCGTATATTGGATACCAAACTGCACGTGTTTTGTATGTCAGTCTATGGGCCAAAAAACAATGGGCGAAGACAGAAATATACACGTGTAACTTCTAAGTTACGCCGTATATAGGATACCAAACCCGCGCAAAAGCAGGCGACGATTTATATCGGATCGGGCCCTAGGTTTCTTTACCTATCTTTATCTTTTTGTGATTTTACTGACCACTCTAATATTCCTTTTCTTAATGTTTGTGCCATAAATTATCATTATATAAATATGTTAAATTATGCAATTATTTTGTTCTTTGTATAGAAGAAAGTGTTATAATATAAGAAAGCATTACATTGCTTCTTAATAATACCATCCGGCTGGGAACATTTTCTGTGGAGAGCACTGCTATTGTATTTTAATGAACTACTTTGTTATTTTTCATTGTTTGTAGATATTACACAGTGCAAGTAATCTGCAGTTGCAGATGTGTTAGGATTTTCTTAAATTGCTCATGCTCCTCATGACTTTTAAATAGATAACCTGGAAATGTGTTGCAAACAAAACTCTGAATGAACCCTGTCTGACTGCCTGAGAATGGCTATATTTCACCCCTGGGTTAATCATACTCTCCCCTTGAACTGTTCTGTCCCCAACATGTGACCTGGCGCTTGCGCTCCTACCTACATATGAGATATATCTTTTAATCATTCCAAAGATGTCTAATACATTATAAAATATTAAGAAAAATGTAAGCTAATGTGTACCATATATAAGCAACTGTCTTACCCCTGCTACAACATGCAGTAATTTTCCAGTCGCATTGCCACCTCTTAGGGCTAGATTTATCAAAGCTGAGGCGGACAGGGACAGACAATTTTGTGCTTGCGTGCAATCCCGCCCCCAATCACGCACGGGAAGGAGATGTCAATCTCCTCGGTTGGACTCGACTGCGGAGATTGAATTTCGCCACCTTAGAGGTGGCGAAGAGGTTAGGGAAGCAGCGATCTGGGGACTGCTGCTTGTTAAATTACGGCGAGCAAGTTCTTGTGAGAACTTGCAGCTGTAGGGCTTTGATAAATCGAGCCCTTAATGTCTAAGTATCACATATCTTACCCCCATCTCTCCTGACCTCACTGAACTAACAAGATTTGTTTAATGTTTTTATAGTTAAGCAAGGGAACAGTTTAAGCCCATGAAATTATTTCTGAAGTGTTTCCAGAACCTTTCACAAGTTACAAAGTTATTAGTTATATTACACATTATTGAAAGGAGGTGCAGGGAACATTACAGATTGTACACGATCATTAACATAAATTGTGCATTGGCCACTTCTCAAAGGATATTTTCAGTGAAGTTATTTATTGAGGCAGTCATGCAAGCTGTGAGACACACACACAGTGTTAAGTCTTCTATAGACTCTTTCATTGCTTTTTCTACTGTGCAAAACCCAGTTTTATATTAAGTGGGCTGGATGAGGGTCTGCCGACATACCACTCTGGTTTTGGCCCCTATGAATTGTTTTATAAGCCGTATAGCTGACAATGAAAGCTTTATAGGAATTTCCCAATTAGCAGTAATTCTTGTTACATTTAAGCAAAGAGCTGAAGTTTGTTCTGAATGTGAAGCATTCATGCGTTTGAACATCCTTCTGCTTATAACTCATTGTGTATGAAAGGGCTAACTTGCTTGTTGTTTCTGTTCATATTACAGATTGAAAATGTTGAGGTCTGTCTGAATTTCTTGGCTGCCAGGGGAGTAAATGTCCAAGGTCTCTCTGCTGAAGGTAAGAATCTGGCAAGGATGTCCAGGATATATTTAACGGGGCATGTCAACTCTGTGAGAAAGAAAACATTGTATACCTGGATTTAATGTAAGCAGTTATCCTTCAGCTACTGTTTCAGAGCAAAACAGCATCATCAGTGCTGAGTTCACAGTTTACTTTACTTTGATCTTGTGCGACTTTACCCTAATCTCATGTGATTTCTCTATGATCTCTTGAGATTTAGTAGAAAACTTCCTTAACCCCTTAAGGACCACAGCACTTTTCCATTTACCGTTTGGGACCAAGGCTATTTTTACATTTCTGCAGTGTTTGTGTTTAGCTGTAATTTTCCTCTTACTCATTTACTGTACCCACACATATTATATACCGTTTTTCTTGCCATTAACCTTTTAACGCCGTTATGCCGTTCTATTCCGTCATAT
Organism: Bombina bombina; assembly: GCF_027579735.1. Classification (NCBI taxonomy): domain Eukaryota; kingdom Metazoa; phylum Chordata; class Amphibia; order Anura; family Bombinatoridae; genus Bombina; species Bombina bombina. Next base: position 235,824,990 of record NC_069504.1, on the reverse strand, counting down.
TTACACTGGGCTTTAAAGTCGTTATGACGGAATAGAACGTCATAACAAACGGCTGTCCTGAAGCCTTCTGTGCTTCAAGGACTTGATCGCGGTCTGGAGGGCGTTCCTAGGGTTGTAGGGACGCCCCCCAGATGCGATCCAATAATTGAAATCTCGCGATCGTATGCACGATCGCGTAGTTTCAATTTGTCTACATCGGAACAGGTGTTCCGATGTAGGCACTTTAACCCTGTCACGAAAGGGTTAAATGGACTTTCTAAAGATACCATTATTTTCATCATATCTTGTAATTTACTATATTTTTTTTATAAAATATGATGAAAAAATGGAAAAAAACACACTTTTTCTAACTTTGACCCCCAAAATCTGTTACACATCTACAACCACCAAGAAAACACCTATGCAAAATAGTTTCTAAATTTCGTCCTAAGTTTAGAAATACTCAATGTTTACATGTTCTTTGCTTTTTTTTTTTGCAAGTTATAGGGCAATAAATACAAGTAGCTCTTTGCTATTTCCAAACCATTTTTTTTTCTTCAAAATTAGTGATAGTTACATTGTAACACTGATATCTGTCAGGAATCCCTGAATATCCCTTGACATGTATATAATTTTTTGTAGTAGATAAGCCAAAGTATTGTTCTAGGCCCATTTTGGCATATTTCATGCCACCATTTCACCACCAAATGCGATCAAATAAAAAAATTGTTAAATTGTTTACTAACTTTTTCACAAACTTTAGGTTTCTCACTGAAATTATTTACAAACAGCTTGTGCAATTATGGCACAAATCGTTGTAAATGCTTCTCTGGGATACCCTTTGTTCAGAAATAGCAGACATATATATATGGCTTTGGCGTTGCTTTTTGGTAATTAGAAAGCCGCTAAATGCAGCTGCACACCACACATGTATTATGCCCAGCAGTGAAGGGGTTAATTAGGGAGCTTGTAGGGTTCATTTTAGCGTTAATGTAGTGTAGTAGACAACCCAAACTATTGATTTAGGCCCATTTTGGTATATTTCATGCCACCATTTCACCACCAAATGCGATCAAATAAAAAAAAAAACTTAAAATTTTTTACTAACTTTTTCACAAACTTTAGGTTTCTCACTGAAATTATTTACAATTAGCTTGTGCAATTATGGCACAAATGGTTGTAAATGCTTCTCTGGGATCCCCTTTGTTCAGAAATAGCAGATATATATGGCTTTGGCGTTGCTTTTTGGTAATTAAAAAGCCGCTAAATGCAGCCACGCACCACAGGTGTATTATGCCCAGCAGTGAAGGGTTAATTAGGGAGCTTGTAGGGTTAATTTTAGCTTTAGTGTAGTAGACAACCCAAACTATTGATCTTCCCTACCCCACCCCACAATTGTCCCCGCCATCTTAAGTACTGGCAGAAAGTCTGCCAGTACTAAAATTAAAGGCTTTTTTTTAATTTAATTTTTTTTAAAGATATATTCTGCTGTGTAGGATCCCCCTTAGCCCCCAACCTCCCTGACCCCCCCAAACAGCTCTCTAACCCTTCCCCCTCTACTACCTTATTGTCCGCCATCTTGGGTACTAGCATCTGTCTGCCAGTACCCATATTGCCATATAATTTGTTTTTTTTTGTTTTTTTTTAATGAAAAAACTAAACTTTTCTGTAGTGTAGCTGCCCCCCCTCAATGACCTACCCCCCACCTCCTCCCAGATTGCTTAGATGCAATTTCCCCCTCCTTCTCTCTCTCCTTCCTTAGTTCCATAGTGTAGGGTTCCCACCGTTCCCACCCCCGTGCGCGTGCCTGCTTGCGCCTCCGCACCCGTGCGCGCGCCTGGCGCCTCCACACGTGATCCCACCCCCCTCTGCCAGATAACTACCAGCGATGGCCGCCCACCTGCCTCCCTTCTGCTGCTCCCACCCACCAACGATCGGCACCATTGCTGGCCGATGCAGAGAGGGCCTAAAAAATGTTAGGTTCTTTGCTGCTCCTGAGCTTTCCTAGATAAACCTTTCAGCAAAGGATTGCAAGAGAAGGAAGCAAATTAAAAATTGGAAGTAAATTGGAAAGTTGTTTCAAATTGTATTCTCTATCTGAATCATGAAAGAAACATTTTGGGTTTCATGTCCATTTAAACTAAGAAGTAAAAGAGAGTAACTAATTGTGCCTGCACGTGCCAGATGCACACTCCCTTGAAAGTCTTAAAACAAGCATCTGGATTGGCTGCTTAGATTTAATTTACAATGAGGTGTCGCTAATGAGGTTATTTTAAGATAACATATGTTTTCTTTTTTTACATAGAGATGTTCATGTGATATTTTCTAGTACATTTTTTTTAACAAATATCTTACAGTTTACATTGCGACCAACTGATAATATACGCATGTGCACAACTTGTACTGTTATACAAATGTTTTTGGCTTGTAGAAACGACTGCAACATTTCCGTTTGAGGGAACTGGACAGGTATCCATAAGCCTGCAAATAAAATGTGGGTTTATTTACTAATATGTTTTTATTTTCCTAAAAAGAAATTGTAGGATAATTGAAATACCCTCTTTTCAATGGGCAGACCAAACTGAAATATACTGCTGGAAAGTTCCTCTCTGTAAAATGCATATTATTTGGCAAAAAGAAGATGCCCCTGGGATGCTTTTTTCATTTTGTGATTGACAGTTTATCTGTTTCTGCCCCCTGCATTGATGATACTCAGCCCTGAACCTCCCATTCCAGCAAGACAATTTTGAGAGATAGGTTAAGTATTTAAAGCAATGGTGGGCAAGTGGTGGTCCATATTTATTAGATCAGCTGAATCCCCGCACACATAAGGGTTATGTAGATAGGGTGAATATAAATAACGTACCGCCAGTCCAATGGCTTAAAAATAAAAAGCTCCTTTATTTAGAAATCCACATAAAAGGCATACACGCCAGCAAGGTAACAAGGTCAAACGCGTTTCATAGTTGTAACTTCTTCATAGACCACATACAATTATTGGGACCTCATATTTACTATCTAGTCACTGATCTTTTATTCTAAGGAAGAAGCCATGGAACCTTTTTATCTACAGATAACTTATTAGTCCTCACACACCTTACATATCACAATACATTAATACTGTGGCATTAAAAGCTAGCCCTCGTTCTGAGTAAACTCTAAAAGGTAGGATAAATGTCTACTAATGTTTACCATTGCTTTAAAATAGCATCTATTAAAGTGCCCTCTTTTTTGCAATAGTCAATAATAATCATAATTTCTGTTATAAAAATTTAAATCCATTAATGCTACATTTACTTAAGTGTGGATCTGACCATTTGGCTGTTAAAGGAAAATGGCAATTTTGCCTTAAAAGGAAAATGTAACTCACAGTTGTGGCTACCATAGATCTGAAGACCAGAATTGTGATACTATTTACTACATAGAGGACCAGATTCTACTTAATGAGATACTGCTTGTGAAGAGTTTCATACCAATAGGTCTGTAATTTACATGGGCAAAAATTATTGAAAGAGTTAAACAAATATGTGTTGAGACCTTTTGTGTGTGAGATCCTGGCTGTGTCTGATAGGGTATGCAGCAGTTGTTGTTTCTGTTTGTAAATGTCCCAGAGGCCAAAAGCTGTAGGCTTTTCCTTCTAGTGACAAAGAGGAAGTGCATACCAGTGGCATTCTGTGGCAATCATCTTCCAAGTACTGTATAAGGCTCTTCCAGTGTTTCATGAAATAAAAGGGTAGTTTTTCAAAAGCAAGAATGCCAATAACCTGGGATGGTCCAGAAACTATAAGACATTTGTATATGTATATTGATCATAAAGTAAATGGCTGAACTCTAGGTGGTGGTTGAGTCCAGTTCCAAAGCATTTGGATCACAATGGCTTTATTTTATGCATAAAGCATTCAAGCAAAAGAGTTGCCAGCATCCCATAAAAATAAAACAAAATGGGTTAAACAGTTTACAAATTGCATATATTAAAAGTTTGCCATAAAATAGTTGATATTTTGTTATAATTTCACATGAATGAGTAAAAGCTTTGGTCAAAATGTCTTCAAAATGGTTCTATATGTTGTACAACAGATATGGCCATTGATTTGTGTTACAGCCTCCTGGTATACCTGGAGATTGCAAAACATTTCTATATAAATTTCAACTTACAGACAAACTATACAATGCTGTACTGCAGGCAAGAAATAACGCATACAGCTCTAGATAAATAAACCAATAACTGCCTCTAAATTCATTTATTTAAGAATATTTTCAAAATAAGTAGCCCCCCTCAGCTGTCGCTGTGGACTCTCATCAGTACAAACAAAGTGTGAACTCTGGCACACACAGTAACATCCCAAATCTGCTCATAACCGTAAAGTGTGTGTGTGTGTGCGCGGGGGGGGGAATTGATTTTATTTAACTTTTAAATGTACACTTTTAATGTATTTTTTAAAATCTAGTCTTTGTAGTTGATAACGTTTTATTTAGAACTTTGTTAAAAATAAATTGCTCTATCGATATATATAGAGCAATTCATTTCTTGAATACGGTATAATGTTTTTTTTTTTAAATTGTGTCATGTTTATATTGTGATTGTTTATTTGACTCTGTACAGTTTACCTAAAATCTAATTGGCTTCATGTGTTTTTCTTTTATTCTGCTTCTTTGGAATCTCAGCAAAACATTGTTTAATGATGTTTTAACATAGCGGAGGCCTGATACAAGTACACATTACAAATGGTTTGTTTTGGATAGATGGTGCACTGCTTTTATCTGCATTCATATGAAAAACAAACTAATCACACAGCATTGCTGTACATTTGCTTATTATATGCTGCGTATCTTATGGGTAATTATGGTAAATATTTGTTAGAGCTGAATGATTTTTACTTTGTAGATGTGGCAGTCTGAGAGGGGTCTCTTCCGCAAGTCATTCCCTTTTAAAGGGACACTCAAGTCAAAATTAAACTTTCATTATTCAGATAGAGCATGCAATTTTAAACAACTTTCCAATTTACTTCCATTAACAAAATGTGCACAGTCTTTTTATATTTAAACTTTTTGAGTCACCAGTTCCTACTGAGCATGTGCAAGAATTTACAGAATGAGCGTGTATGCATTTGTGATTGGCTGATGGCTGTCACATGGTACGTGTATGCATTTGTGAATGACTGATGGCTGTCACATGGTACAGGGGGAGTGGAAATAGACATAACTTTTAAAATTGTCAAAAAAAAATCTACTACTCATATGAAGTTCAGCCTATGTGCTATTGCATTTGTTGATTATGCAAATCTCCTGTGTTGACTGGTCCTTTAAGATTACTGCTAACAAATAATTGTCATTTACTGACAGGAGTTCAAGTTGTTCGTGATTTAAGTGGTCAATTTTGCACTTATCACTGTGTGGCACACTACTTTCCTTTATAAGCATTTCAAGCTTGCGTGAAACTAATAGAATTGTGTCCAAATGGGGATTGTGCAAAAGATACTAGATGCCCTTCCTTAAAGGGACATGAAACCCAAAAAAATTATTTCATGATTCAGATAGGGAATACAATTTTAAACAACTTTCCAATTTGTTTCTATTATTTAATTTGCTTCCAGCTCTTGTTATTCTGTGCTGAAAGGTTTATCTTGGCAAGCTCAGGAGCAGCAGAGAACCTAGGTTCTAGCTGCTGATTGGTCACTGCATATATATATATATATATATATATACATATATATATATATATATATATATATATATATATATATATATATATATATATATATATATATATATATATATATATATATATATATATATATATACCAATTGTTATCTGCTCACCAATGTATTCAGTTAGAAACCAGTAGTGCATTGCTTCTCCTTCAACAAATGATACCAAGAGAATGAAACAAATTATCAGCGAAGGATTGCAAGAGAAGGAAGCAAATTAAAAATTGGAAGTAAATTAGAAAGTTGTTTAAAATTGTATTCTCTATCTGAACCATGAAAGAAAACATTGGGGTTTCATGTCCCTTTAATACATATGTATGTGCTATACTCTGTAATAATGTTCTTTTATTGACATACTTCCTTACTATCTATCTATCTATCTATCTATCTATCTATCTATCTATCTATCTATCTATCTATCTATCTATCTGTCTGTCTGTCTGTCTGTCTGTCTGTCTGTCTGTCTGTCTGTCTGTCTGTCTGTCTGTCTGTCTGTCTATCTATCATCTGTCTGTCTATTAAATGTTCAATGTAATTTTGTTGTAGTTAACGGAATATTATGATTACTTTTCTTTTAAATATGCATGGTACCTATCAGCAGTTAACTTAAAGGGACATGAAATCCACATTTTTTCTTTCATGATTTAGAAAGAGAATGCAATTTTAAACATCTTTCTAATTTACTTCTATTATCTAATTTGTTTTATTCTCTTGATATTCTTTGCTGAAAAGCATATCTAGATATGCTCAGTAGCTGTGATTGGCTCACCCATGTGCATTGCTTTTTCTTCAACTAAGGATATCTAAAAAATGAAGCAAAATAAATAATAGAAGTAAATTGTGGTGTTGTTTTAAATTTGTATTCTCTACCTGAATCATGAAAGAAAGATTTTGGGTTTAGTGGCCCTTTAAGCACAGGATTACAAATACATATAAATAAATGTATATAGTAGCAAGTATCACATACTTTTTGTTGGAGTAACTATTTCTGCATCAATTATCTTTTAGCCCATCTGTATCAAGTTTATATTAATTTTGTATTCATTATGTATGAATTTTGTATGACATTTTTAACTATCGTCTTTTATCCTGTCAAGCGTTATATGGATTTGTAATATATGCTTTTTATATGTCTTTTATTGTTGAAATATATGAAGTAAAGTAATTGCATTTTTATTAAGCTATTTTCCCCTTTTTTACATTCACACTTAAGCATAACCAGTTTCAGCTGTGCGCAAACAAGATATATATTCAAATATTTCAGATTGCCTTTTGGAGGTATAGGAGACCTTTTTTTCTTGTTTGTTTGTGGGTCTGTACATTTTACTGGGTGGTCCGGGATGGAGTTGAAGTGGTTGAAGGGCTTATATACAATATAACATTTTTTTCCTGATGTTCTCTGTGCTGCAATGATTGTCAGCTTGTTAAAACCATTTCAATGTGATTATAACAGCTGACAGAGGAAGAGAAGGTGAAACTATTTGTCTTTATGTGTTCTTATTTTTTTATTTCAGCCAATGTATTGTTGACGTCAATTTGATTAATTTGTGGTTGGCTGCAATGCCAAACCAATCTTTAGTGGCTAAAGAATAAAGACACAAGAAGACATGTCCTTTCAGTGTTTAAAGGGACAGTCTAGTCCAAAATAAACTTTCATGATTCAAATAGGGCATGTAATTTTAATCAACTTTCCAATTTACTTTTATCACAAGTTTTGCTTTGTTCTCTTGGTATTCTTAGTTCAAAGCTAAACCTAGGTAGGCTCATATGGTAATTTGAAGGCCACCTCTAATCTGAATGCATTTTGACAGTTTTTCACCAATAGAGGGTGTTGGTTCATGTGTTTCATATAGATAACACTGAGCTCAAGCATGTGAAGTTACCTAGAAGACAGCACTGATTGACTAAAATGCAAGTCTGTCAAAAGAACTAAAATAAGGGGGCAGTTTGCAGAGACATAGATACAAGGTAATTACAGAGGTTATGCATTATGTACCAGAACCACCCTTGATTACCACTCTAGCTACAATGCATGTGATAACGATGACCTTTCCTGCATCTATGGGGTTTATGCTCTTTTTATATAGAAATTGCCATGTTTTAATTCCCTTCTTCTTAAGGCACATATAGTACTTACATGGATGTGTTTTAAGAGTTTATAAATTAGACATTTGGTAGTAAAGTTATTTTTGTTTTTTACCTATTCATTTTTTAAACTCAAACTTGGAATGTTGCTTGAGGTTTGAATGATTAAATGTTCCTCCCTACTGCATAACAGAGGTAGAGGTCTGTTTGGGATTAATAATGTTTTGTTCCAAAGAAGATGTTTAGATAAAAATGGAAAGTGCTGAGTACCTTCACACACCACTTAGTGCAGGTCATGTGTGGACAGCAGTTCTCCAGAGGACATCCAATGATAAAAATAGAATTCAATGATGTATATGTTTTTAGAGATTTCATGGATTACTGGATATTTCCTGCTGAGCTTCTTTATGTGTATATGTCATAAGACAGTAGAGGAATTATATGGACAATAAACTGTGACCAAACTGAGACTAATAGTTTTCCTTACAAAACTACATTCTCAGAGTGTAGTCTGCCCCTGCTTATTTATTCCTCAGAAATAGGAGAACGTTTGTTTCAGCCTGGTTACCAACAGAAAAATAGTCCAACCCAAAAATGCCAAGAATTGCTCCTAAGAATAATAATTTGCTTCAGTCTGTTGAGCCTACAGAAAAAACTCTGCTCAATGTATGAAAAACAAATGGTAGCATTTAAAGAGACAGTTAACCCCTTGTAATTGCAGTACTTTTCTGTTGTGTTGCTATAGAAGAACATATCAGTCAAGTCTTAATGTATTTAAAACAAATTAACATCTTGTTTGCTGCATTTATTTTTCAATAGCTAAACTTTGGCAACCATTTGCCTTATTTGGAGGAGCCAATCCATGCTTGAGTCCACAGACAAAAAGGGTAGCCACAGTGATATTTGTATCATAAAGTGCATTGTTTTGCATTTATTATTTTTTGAAGCCAATTAGAAAAAGGTGTATAGCAGTGGTTTAACAATGCAGCAGACTATATAAACTACCAGTTGATCGAGCACCGTGTTATCTTATACCATACTCTGTATCCCAAGGCTCATTTTATGCCCCACAGATAATATATTATTTAATGGATAATAGGATAAACATTATTTTCCTCAATATTCTTCTTTTGTTCCTAACTCCCAATGTGAGAGGCTGCAAGTTGGGAACATGTAATAGATGTTTTGTTCTGGACTGCTAGCCTCTATATTTTCAGGTCACGTGTTTCTCAGAGGGTCACAGATTTTCTATGTGTTTTAAGGAGGTATGGTGCATTTGATACAGTCATTAAAGCTAACTGCCTACACGGTTACCTGCAGGTACTAGTTATGTAGTTTAGGCCTGTAAATGTGTGCTTTCTAATGAGAAAAAGGCAGCAAAACACATTAATTTACCCGTGTGTAGGATAAACCTCTTATTGTATAGGTGTCATAATATAAGATGTAACATGTTTTTGTCAAAATTGATCAATTTGTGAATAAAATTGTAGTAGAGGAGAAAGCAAATAAATTATTGACTTTATTTTTTCATTTTATAGTTTTTTTTGATTGTCTATTATATGCACTAAGAAGTAATTGTGTTTGTCTTTAAAAATACAAGTATAGAACACTGACTGTTTGATTTTAGCATCACAAGTCCAAGATTATGTAGTTCAGATTAAATACTGTCATTTTTAGAATATTCTCTCTATACGTCTAATCATATTAATGCATAAATGATTACAAATAAAAAAGGTGTAAATCTTTTGTTTCCTCTATTACTCTTGTATCAGGGTCTTACATAATGTACAATTGATTCATTTTTAATTTTCTTACAGAAATAAGAAATGGAAATTTGAAAGCCATTTTAGGACTGTTTTTCAGTCTATCGCGCTTCAAACAGCAACAACATCAGCAGCAACAGTATTATCAGTCGCTAGTTGAGCTTCAGCAGCACGTAACGCATTCCACCTCACCATCTGAAGGGAGCCAGGCCAAAACCCAACAAGATATGCAGTCCAGGTATGACTCCCTTTTATTCTGAAATAGATGAGATGGTTTTTTTAGTCTGGAAGTATTTGTCATTCAAGATGTAATCTGGGCATAAGATGATCAGCGGGGCAAGTAGTGCACAGTTTTAGCGCTTATTTAAATATTTAGCTACTGTACGTTCCTGACCTTAGTGGACTGTTAGGACAAATATCAGCCATGTTTTACAATTAAGGTAGTGCCTAGGTAAAATGTTTTAAATATATACTGTCCCAAGGCTTAGATAAAAAAAAAGTTTGTTTAGTACCATATTTTTCATAAAGAATAAATAAATGTGGGCAGCAGATGCCACCTGATTAGCCCCTAATGTTGGAAGGAGGCTTCCTTGGTTGTCCAGCCGCACTTTAATAAATTAGACTATACTCTCTTTGCACTAGGCTTATGTTCACACTTAGCACAATTATGGTTCCCAAGTTGTCCGTTTGAGGAGAAGATATTTTAACATTTTATGATGATTACTATTGCTGACTCTAGCATACAATGTGAGTGGAAAAATATGGGTAATCGCATGCGATTCTTTTAACATACTGGGATATGCTCATGAAATTCAAATTTTTCTCAACATTGAGTGGAAGAATGCTATAATTAGTTTTGATTGCCTATTGTGTCATGAGTTATTTATAAAATATAAGGCTTGCAAAACCTAACATAGGTGTACAGGTGGCCCTCATTTTACAACGGTTCAATTTACACCGTTTCAGAATAACAACCTTTTTTTCCAGTCATGTGACTGCTATTGAAAAGCAGTGCATTTATTAAAATAGCCAGTAGGTGGAGCTGTCCACTTGTGTTGCAACAAAGCCAGGCAAGCTGAAAGTAATCAGTTTAACCAGACCTGAGCTATCGAGCAGATTTCAAAGGAACAAGATCTTCCTGTCTATAAATCAGTCCAGATTGGAATGCATAGAAACAACTGTTTGCAGAAAAATGCAAGTGAAGCCTGTGTTGTGTGATTATTTTATTAGGCTTATAATGCTGTTTAGCAAATGTTTTTGTTCATTTAACTTAGTTTAATGATATATTCAGTGTTGTGTGGTTATTTTATTAGGTTTATAATGCTGTTTAACATTTAAAGTCTTCATTTCAAAGCTTTAAAAATAATGTATTAGGTGTTACTTATGACAATTTTGACAGGGACCTGGAACTTATCGCCCTCACTTCCCATTGACTTACATTATAAACTGGGTTTCATTTTACAACGGTTTCTATTTACAACCATTCCTTCTGGAACCTAACCCCGGCGTAAACTGAGGGCTACCTGTATTGTCCTGAATTGTACATAACAGATAGGGTTCACGGTGTTATGAAGTTTGTTAATATGATCTACTTGTGCACAGGGCCGGATTTCCCATTAGGCACAGTAGGCATGTGCCTACAGGCGCCTTGCAGTGAGGGGCGCCTGCCTGTCAATAATAAAAAAAAAAAAAAAAAAAAAAAAAAAAAATTTTTTTTTTTTTTTTTTTTTTTTTTTTATGAGGGCATTTATTTTAGTAAGAATTGTGCTGCCAGGTGCCTACAAAGTCGAGTGTTTCATTGGGAATATGTTACAGCAGTTGAGGGAGCCATGAAGGAGAGAGGGGCAAAGATTAAAACTAAACCCCTCCCATTGAATTTCTAAATTCTAATTTTAAACACATTTGTTGACCCCTGGATTACATATAATCTACAACATTCCATGTTTTCCTTTGAGAGCAACATCATATGATATTTATATTTCAGAACAAAATAAATGTAACATCTGTGTGTGTTTGTACCAAAAATATCAGAGTTTACAAGATTTTTTTCCCTACATTTTATATTTTCTTCCACTGGCTGCACAGGTTGTTGATGGTGATGAGCTTGCATGCTGCTAGTTTTAATATTGCTATTGTTTACACAAAACTGTGTTTGACTCCAACAAAATGTTAAGCACATAGTCAAAGTCATCTCCAGAAAAGCAATACACTAATGGCTTGTCAATAAACATGTCCTATGAGCCCATCTGGGTCTGCACAGATGTGTATTGCTGTCTCAGAACTGACATTGACTATGTGTTTAACTCTTTTGCAAGAGGCTAACACACTTCTCTGCAAGCACTAGTGCAATAATAAAATGCCCAGCAAACTGTCACATTTGATGTCCCTTTAAATAGGGTTTTCTTTAGAATATTTTGCATTAAAAGTTTAACATGATTTGTTTTTGTTATACATAATAGAAATTGTATGGCCATTTGAGTCAAGTGAATATTGATTTTTGGTGTAGCTTCCATTACAACAAATATTGCAATTGGTGTGTGTATTTGTGTATCTCCATAAAAGGGAAAATGTAATTTTACATCTAATATTTATTTTTAGTTGTCCTAAATAATAATAAAAAAAAGTCCTCATTTTTTCCACTTTTTTCTAGGGGGGGTGGGGGGGGGGTGGGGGGGGCGCTTCAGGTTTTTGTGCCTACAGGCACCTGAGATGTAAATCCGGCCCTGCTTGTGCATGCACTTAACATAAGAAAAACTGAGTCTGCACAAATTACACACCGACCAGATGCTCTGTTGTTTGTTTAATGAAAACTTATATCTCTTGTACTTAAAGTACCTGTTGTTGCACAGTATACACTTGTGGAATAAACAGTTATATACTTCTTTTAACATAAGCCTGTACTGTCACTACTGGCTAAGGGGAGGTGGGAAATCACACAGTAACCTTGAAATCTAATGGTCAGCACTTACAGATCTACTGGTAGACCCTAATCAATATTTTGGACAGGCCTGGTATATAACAGTTATGTGACTTTCAGCACAATATATTACATAATAAAGGATATTGAACAGGATTTAGGATACAAGAGGGCTTCAAAATATCATATTGAAAAATAATTAAATTCTTTTTGTTAGCAAGAGCAGGGATCACTAACTCTACTCTGCAGTAGGACTTACAAATATTGTCTCATGCCAATTACCAATGTGGCACTCTGCTTTGGCTTCTTTGACTGCTCTACAGCTTAAAGGTGAGTTGGGCAGTAATTCTTGTACTACTATAAAATTCCTGCCTTGACTATCTCAGTTGTTTTATGGTGTACCCTCTTTCAGGAGAAGGTGCATTTTTTTATTTATTACAAAAATGTTTTGAAATTTCTTAAGAGCAATTAAAACCTTATGTATAATTAACTCAGGTTGTACACTCTGATTGAAAAAAAAAACAACCCCTAAAAGAATAGTGAGAAATTGTAGGATTTTCCTCAAGAAAGAAGTAAACAAGACTCTATTAGGGCACACAGTACATTCTTTACCAGGGAAAGATGCTTTACAGATATTGGAAGGCAATGAATTTCAAAGCAAAACCTGGTGTATTCACCATGGGACCTACACAGCAAACTTGTTCCTAAAGCTTCCTAATAAGGACTCTGTATTAATCTCAATCTGTGAATCGTGTCTAGAGGTTGAACCCTGGGTTTAGACTAGAGGCTTAAACTAAATCAATACAACATTTTTTGCATAGGAAATTAGCACATCCAGGCAAGTTCCCCACTTGCTTTTCCCCAGTAGAACTCCTTGTACATTGTTACCAATGCACAAGAGGATTCTGGGTACAATATGCAAAATCTCAGATTTTTGCTTCAAATACTTTTTTAACACAGCGATCCCTTAATAGGGTGAATGCAGCAATACATAACTCACTGCTAGACAGCCTGTTTTGTTCTTTTTAGAACTCGTCAGTAGCAGATAGATTTGTGGTTGCTGCTTCGGTAAAGCTCATTTCAGGGTTAAATCAAAATTCATTACAATTATGGTGGAGATAAAAATCTGAGATTAAAATCCTTCATGTCTCAAAAGTAAATCAATACAACATTTAACAGGAAATTAACACATCCAGGCAAGTTCCCGCTTGTTTTTCCCCAGTAAAACTTCATTTACATTGTTACTAATGCACAAGAGTATTCTAGGTAAGATATGCAAATTAACCATGAAATGAGCTTTACCGAAGCAGCAACCAGAAATCTATCTGCTACTGACGAGTTCTAAAAAGAAGAAACAGGCTGTCTAACAGTGGTTTCTGTAATGCTGCAATCACCCTATTAAGGGATCGCTGTGTTAAAACAGTATTTTAAGCAAAAATCATTTTGCATATCTAATTTGCATATCTTACTCAGAATCCTCCTGTGCATTGGTAACAATGTACATGGAGTTTTACTGGGGAAAAGCAAGCGGGGAACTTGCCTGGTGCTAATTTCCTATGCAAAAATGTTGTATTGATTTACTTTTGAGACATGGAGGATTTTAATCTCAGATTTTTATTTCCATCATAATTTTAATGAATTTTGTTTTAACCCTGAAATAAGCTTTACTGAAGCAGCACCAGAAATCTATCTGCTACTGACGAGTTCTAAAAAGAACGAAACAGGCTGTCTAGCAGTGGTTTCTGTATTGCTGCAATCACCCTATTAAGGGATCACTGTATTAAAACAGTATTTGAAGCAAAAATATGAGATTTTGCATATCTTACCCAGAATCCTCTTGTGCATTGGTAACAATGTACATGGAGTTTTACTGGGTAAAAACAAGCGGGGAACTTGCCTGGATGTGCTAATTTTCTATTTTGTATTGATTTAATTTTGAGACATGGAGGATTTTAATCTCAGATTTTTATCTCCACCATAATTTTAATAAATATATATATGTGTGTATATATATATTGCTGTGTTTCCAAACAAATTATTGGTAAGTGGTTCATTTACTGTCACTTTACGTATTATTATATTTTCTTTAAGATCTTTTATTGTTGTTTTAGGACAATTTAACAATAAGAGAAATGTTATTAATGACAGTTACCACAAGCAATATTTTTTTTTTTACACGGAATCTAGTTAATGTTGTAAAGTTCAGCAGCTGGGTTGCCTATAATATACAGTAACTCTAGAGTAATCTCTAGATTGTATACTATATAGGGAACAGGACCCTCTTATCCTTCTGTCTCCTTTTTAGCCCTGTCATGCCTTTATTTTTGCATGAACATCCCAAAATAACACCTCACACCCAAGAAAATGCAATATATTTATACAGAGGTACAGAAGATACACAGAGAGAGAGTGTTAGTGTGTCTGCATATATGTACAGTATTTGTCTGGCCTCGGTATGTGTGATGTATGGAGGGCTCTTACTAAAAAGAAAACATTAGTGGAAAACAAAGAAGGAAATTTTTTTTTAGCTGAGCTTTTTCTTTGGATGTATCAACACCTCTGTGCACAACAACTTTGATCTTTTTTTGCTACCAAGGCGGTTCAGCAATAATATGAACAACTATTGGAAGGCTTCATATAAATCAAAGTTACAAGGCTGGTTAAAGTGTAACGTCAAGCAGTGTTTGGCCCACTTTTGTGATATTTCATACACCTGTTGAGAAATTGATTCTTTGATCGATGTAGGATAGAAATCTATCCAACTGGATAGAAATGTAAAGCTTATTATCCATCGGTATGATATTTAATATTGCCTATGCACTCATGTTGTCTATTAGCATGTGCTTCTTCAGTTAGGTCATTTATACACTGGCTTGCTGTATCATGAGTTACATACATGTAGCCAGCATTGGTAGATATTTGTTGTTTCTCTGGGAAATACAGCTGTTATATGCCATGAGATATCTGCATATATGTGAGTTATTAAGCATTAGTCTCTATGAAGTGTGCTATTTCAAGAATAGAAAAATAAAAATGCTTAGAATGGCAGCTTTATTGGCGGATACTGAACAGATATTATCTAATCTAGATAATATCTAATCAGATATTGCTCTTTTTACAAATTGAAGGTTTTGGCAACTCTGTGTTGAGCAAGTCTATCGGCGCTATTTTTCAACATATATAAACACTTAAATGTACTTAAAGACACATATATACACACACCTATAAAAACACGCCACCAGCAAAAAAGATTATGGCTCACTGAAGGCCCAGATGATGGTTAGCATTTTTTAGAAATAAAGTATTTTTTAATTAAGTTATGTACATTGATTTTTTTTTGTCATAATGCTATTGCAGACTTAAGAGACTACAGTATAGTGTAATATGCCTGTGTGTGTATGTTTTATATATGTGTATATATAGGAGTATATGTGTGTTTATATGTTTGTGTATATATATATATATATATATATGTGTGTATAAGTATTTTCTTTTTAAAGATACGATGAGTCCACGGATTTCATCCTTTCTTGTGGGATTACGCCTCCTGGTCAGCAGGAGGAGGCAAAGAGCACCACAACAGAGCTGTATATATAGCTCCTCCCTTCCCTCCCACCCCAGTCATTCTCTTTGCCTGTTTAGTGATAGGAAGAGGTAAAGTGAGGTGTTAGATTCTTCAATCAAGAGTTTGTTATTTTTAAATGGTACCAGTGAGTGCTATTTTCTTACAGGGTGTAGTCGTATTCCTTGTCAGCCTCTAGAGTAGAGCTGCAGGTGGCCTTAAAGCAGTGGGAACTAGTGGGACATAACTCTCACTGCGCCTCTCATACTGAATGCTTCCCTTTTTGATGATGGTCTTAGCAGATATTAACTAAGGCCCTATATGTGTCCGCAGGACTTTTGGAGGAAGAACAAATGCCTCTGGATCCTGTGGGAACATTCATGCTGTTGCACAGCAGTGAGGCAAGTGCAGTCTTTTTTTTCTGGGCCATATTTTCTCAGAATTGACTATGTACTTATATTGTTTTTATATGGGGATAATGGGCTCTCTTGAGGAGGGCTCCCTATTTTAACAGAATGTCAGGTTTCACATGTTCATACTAACAGACGCTTTGTTAGCAGTCATGCTGGGACTAAGGGGTCATGGACTCTTTATTTTCAGAGGTGCAGGTCCTATCCGAAGGCGCACTTTCTGACTCAGGAATTGTTTTGCCACTGGCAGATTCAGAAGTGGTTTCCTTCAGGTTTAAACTTGAACACCTCCGCCTGTTATTAAGAGAGGTTTTGGTGACTCTGAACGATTGTGATTCAATTGTTGTTCCTCCAGAGAAATTGAGTAAGTTGGGCAGATATTTAGAAGTCCCTTCTTATTCTGATGTTATTCTTGTTCCTAAGAGGACTTTAGAAATTATTGCTAAAGAATGGGAGAGACCAGGTATTCCATTCTCTCCTCCCGTTTTCAAGAAAATGTACCCTATAGCTGACGCTATTAGGGACTCTTGGCAGACAGTCCCTAAGGTGGAAGGAGCTATTTCCACCTTGGCAAAACGTACTACTATTCCTATCGAGGATAGTTGTGCTTTCAAAAACCCTATGGATAAGAAATTGGAGGGTCTCCTTAAAAAGATCTATGTTCATTAGGGGTTGCTATTGCAACCAGTGGCTTGCATTGTTATGGTTACAAGTACGGCTACTTATTGGTTTGATGCTCTGGAAGAATCTCTTAAAACTTAGACTTCTTTGGAAGAAATACAGGATAGGATTAAAGCTAATTTATTTATTACGGATGCTTCTCTGCAGATTACCAAAGTTTTATGGTTGAAATCTTGGTCTGCGGATGTGTCATCTAAGTCTAAGCTTTTGGATATTCCTTACAAGGGAAGGACCCTGTTCGGACCTGACTTTAAGGAAATTATTTCTCACATCACCGGAGGCAAGGGTCATCTTCTCCCTCAGGATAAGAGATCCAAACAGAGAGGTCGACAGAGTAATTTTCGTTCTTTTTGAAACTTCAAGGGAATCCCACCTTCATCTTCCTCTAAACAGGAAGGTAACTTTTCTCAAACTAAGTCTACCTGGAGACCCAACCAGTCTTGGAACAAGGGTAAACAATCCAAGAAGCCGGCTGCTGCTCCCAAGTCATTATGAAGGGTTGGCCCCGATCTGGGACCGGATCTAGTAGGGGGCAGACTGTCCTTCATCCAGACTTTGATGAGGGATGTTCAGGATCCCTGGGCAATAGATATAGTGTCTCAGGGATACAAACTGGAGTTCAGGAACTCTTCCCCCAGAGGAAGATTTCTTCTTTCACAATTGTCTGTAGACCAGATAAAAAGAGAGGCGTTCTTATGCTGTGTAAGAGATCTCTTCTCCATGGGAGTAATCTGTCCCGTTCCAATTCAGGAACAGGGACAGGGGTTTTATTCAAATCTGTTTGTAGTTCCCAAAAAAGAGAGAACCTTCAGACCTATCTTAGATCTCAAGGCTCTAAACAAATTTCTCAGAGTTCCATCTTTCAAGATGGAAACTATTCGTACCATTCTTCCGTTAATTCAGGAAGGTCAATTTATGTCAACGGTGGATTTAAAGGATGCATATCTTCATGTTCCTATCCACAGAGATCATCACAAGTTCCTGAGGTTTGCCTTTCTGGACAAACATTATCAGTTTGTGGCCCTTCCTTTCGGTCTGGCCACGGCGCCCAGAATTTTCACAAAACTTCTGGGGTGTTTATTGGCGGTTCTAAGGCCGCGGGGCATCGCGGTTGCGCCTTATCTGGACAATATACTGATCCAGGTGTCATCGTTTCAACTGGCAAAATCCCATACCAACATTGTGCTTTCCTTCCTAAGGGCCCACGGATGGAAGGTAAACCTGGGGAAGAGTTTGTTAGTTCCTCAGACAAGGAGTATCCTTTCTGGGAACTCTAATCGACTCTATTTCAATGAAGTTTTTTCTGACGGAGGTCAGAAAGTTAAAGATTCTGAATACATGTCGAATCATCCAGTTCAATCCTCGTCCGTCGGTAGCTCAGTGCATGGTGGTAATTGGATTGATGGTGACATTGTTCCGTTTGCTCGTTTGCATCTCAGGCCTCTGCAATTAAGCATGCTCAGGCAGTGGAATGGGGATTATACAGATTTGTCTCCTCAGATAAATCTAGATCAGGAGACAAGGGACTCTCTTCTATGGTGGTTGTCGCTGGATCATCTATCCCTGGGGACATGCTTCCGCAGATCCTCATGGGTGATAGTGACAACGGATGCCAGCTTGTTAGGATGGGGAGCAGTCTGGAACTCTCTAAGAGCTCAGGGTGTATGGACTCAGGCAGAGTCTCTCCTTCCCATCAATATCTTAGAGTTGAGAGCAATATTCAATGCGCTTCGGGCTTGGCCTCAGTTGGCTTCGGCTCAATTCATCAGATTCCAGTTGGACAACATAACGATGGTAGCTTACATCAATCATCAGGGAGGAACAAGGAGTTCCTTAGCGATGACAGAAGTAGCCAAGATAATACAGTGGGCGGAGTCTTACTCCTGCCATTTGTCAGCAATCCACATCCCAGGGGTGGAAAACTGGGAAGCATATTTTCTGAGCAGACAGACATTTCATCCGGGAGAGTGGGAACTCCATCCGGAGGTATTTTCCAACCTGGTTCTCAGATGGGGCAGGCAGTTGAATCTCATGGCATCGCTTCAGATGCCTTGGCAGTGCCTTGGTCTTTCAGCCTAGCTTATGTATTCCCTCCATTTGCTCTCCTTCCCTGGATGATTGCTCGAGTCAAACAGGAGAGGGGATTGGTGATTCTCATCGCCCCCATGTGGCCTCACTTGATTTGGTATGCCGATCTGGTGGGCATGTCATCTCAGCCACTGTGGAAGCTCCCATTGAGAAAAGACCTTCTCATTCAGGGTCCCTTCCATCATCCGAATCTAGTTTCTCTGCAGCTGACTGCTTGGAGATTGAACGCTTAATTTGATTTAAGCAAGGTTTTTCTGATTCGGTCATAGATACATTAATTCAGGCACGTAAACCTGTTACTAGGAAAATTTACCATAAGATATGGCGTAAATATCTTTATTGGTGTGATTCCAAGGGCTACTCATGGAGTAAGGTTAGGATTCCCAGGATTTTGTCTTTTCTCCAAGAAGGATTGGAGAAGAGGTTGTCAGCAAGTTCCTTAAAGGGACAGATTTCGGCTTTATTTATTTTGTTACACAAGTGTCTGGCAGGTGTTTCAGATGTTCAATCTTTTTGTCAGGCTCTGACTAGAATCAGGCCTGTATTTAGATCAATTGCTCCTCCTTGGAGTTTGAATTTAGTTCTTAGAGTTCTTTAAGGAGTTCCGTTTGAACTTATGCATTCCGTAGATATTAAGTTATCATCTTGGAAAGTTTTATTTTTGGTTGCTATTTCTTCTGCTCAAAGAGTATTTGAGCTTTCAGCATTGCAATATGATTCTCCTTATCTTATTTCTCTTGTAATGTGTATCCAGTCCACGGATCATCCATTACTTGTGGGATATTCTCATTCCCAACAGGAAGTTGCAAGAGGACACCCAACAGCAGAGCTGTAATATAGCTCCTCCCCTAACTGTCATAGCCAGTCATTCTCTTGCAACTCTCAACAAGCTAGGTTGTTGTAGGAGAGAGTGGTTAAATATAGCTAGTTTATTTTCTTCAATCAAAAGTTTGTTATTTTTAAATAGTACCGGAGTTGTGCTATTTTATCTCAGGCAGTAAATAGAAGAAGAATCTGCCTGAGGTTTCTATGATCTTAGCAGGTTGTAACTAAGATCCATTGCCGTTCTCACATATGTCTGAGGGAATTACACAGATGAGGTAACTTCAGCGAGAGAATGGCGTGCAGTTTATTCTGCTATCAGGTATGTGCAGTTATAATTTTTTCTAGAGATGGAAAACACTAGAAAATGCTGCTGATACCGGATTAATGTAAGTTAAGCCTGAATACAGTGATTTAATAACGACTGGTATCATGCTTACTCCCAGGGGTAATACCCTTATGATATTGCAATATAAAACGTTTGCTGGCATGTTTAATCGTTTTTATATATGCTTTGGTGATAAAACTTTATTGGGGCCTAGTTTTTTCCACATGGCTGGCTTAAATTTTGACTAGAAACAGTTTAATGAGGCTTTCCACTGTTATAGTATAAAAGTTACAGTTGGTGCAGTTAAAATTACAAACTGTGACATCCAGCTTTCCTCAAAGGCCCTCTGAATGCTATAGGACATCTCTAAAGGGCCCAAAGGCTTTCCAAAGTCATGTATTGGGGAAGGTAGGACCACAGCTTGCTGTGGCAGTTCTTTGTGACTGTTAAAAAACGTCTATTTCGTTTTTTTTGTTTTTGTTTTTTTTATCCGTTTCTTGAACTAAGGGGTTAATCATCCATTTGCAAGTGGATGCAATGCTCTGCTAGCCTATTACATACACTGTAAACATTTCGTTTGATTTACTGCATTTTTTCACTGTTTTTCAAATTCTGACAAAATTTGTTTCTCTTAAAGGCACAGTACCGTTTTTTATATTTGCTTGTTAACTTGATTTAAAGTGTTTTCCAAGCTTGCTAGTCTCATTGCTAGTCTGTATAAATATGTCTGACATAGAAGAAACTCCTTGTTCATTATGTTTAAAAGCCATGGTGGAACCCCCTCTTAGAATGTGTACCAAATGTACTGATTTCATTTTATGTAATAAAGATCATATTCTTTTTTTAAAAAAATTATCACCAGAGGAATCTGACGAGGGGAAAGTTATGCCGACTAACTCTCTCCACGTGTCAGACCCTTTGACTCCCGCCCAAGGGACTCACGCTCAAATGGCGCCAAGTACATCTAGGGCGCCCATAGCGTTTACTTTACAAGACATGGCGGCAGTCATGGATAATACACTGTCAGCGGTATTAGCCAGACTACCTGAACTTAGAGGTTAGCGAGATAGCTCTGGGGTGAGACAAAATGCAGAGCATACTGACGCTTTAAGAACCATGTCTGATACTGCCTCACAATATGCAGAAGCTGAGGAAGGAGAGCTTCAGTCAGTGGGTGATGTTAATGACTCAGGAAAGATACCTGATTCTAATATTTCTACATTTAAATTTAAGCTTGAACACGCGTGTTGAACGCGTGTTGCTTAGGGAGGTTTTAGCTGCTCTGAATGACTGTGATACCATTGCAGTGCCAGAGAAATTGTGTAGACTGGTTAAATGCTTTGCAGTGCCGGTGTGTACTGATGTTTTTCCAATACCTAAAAGGTTTACAGAAATTATTAATAAGGAATGGGATAGACCAGGTGTGCCGTTCTCTTCCCCTCCTATTTTTAGAAAAATGTTTTCCAATAGACGCCACCACACGGGACTTATGGCAGACAGTCCCTAAGGTGGAGGGAGCAGTTTCTACTCTAGCAAAGCGTACTACTATCCCTGTCGAGGACAGTTGTGCTTTTTTAGATCCAATGGATAAAAAATTAGAAGGTTACCTTAAGAAAATATTTATTCAACAAGGTTTTATCCTACAGCCCATTGCATGCATTGCCCCTGTCACTGCTGCTGCGGTGTACTGGTTTGAGTCTCTGGAAGAGGCTTTACAGGTAGCGACTCCATTGGATGACATACTTGGCAAACTTAGAGCACTTAAGCTAGCCAATTATTTTATTTCTGATGCCATTGTTCATTTGAATAAACTAACGGCTAAGAATTCTGGTTTTGCTATACTGGCGCGCAGAGCGCTATGGCTTAAATCATGGTCAGCTGACGTGACTTTAAAATCTAAGCTACTTAACATTCCCTTCAATCGGCAGACCCTATTCGGGCCTGGTTTGAAGGAGATTATTGCTGATATCACGGGAAGAAAAGGTCATGCCCTTCCTCAGGACAGGTCCAAATCTAGGGCCAAACAGTCTAATTTTCGTGCCTTTCGAAACTTCAAGGCAGGTGCATCATCAACTTCCTCTAATAATAAACAAGAGGGAACTTTTGCTCAATCCAAGACGGTCTGGAGACCAAACCAGACCTGGAAAAAAGGTAAGCAGGTCAAAACGCCTGCTGCTGCCTCTAAGACAGCATGAAGGAACGACCCCCTATCCGGTAACGGATCTAGTAGGGGGCAGACTTTCACTCTTCGCCCAGGCGTGGGCAAGAGATGTTCAGGATCCCTGGGCATTGGAAATTATATCCCAGGGATATCTTCTGGACTTCAAAGCTTCCCCCCCAAAAGGGAGATTTCACCTTTCACAATTATCTGCAAACCAGATAAAGAGAGAGGCATTCTTACACTGTGTACGAGACCTCCTAGTTATGGGAGTGATCCATCCAGTTCCAAAGGAGGAACAGGGTTTTTACTCAAATCTGTTTGTGGTTCCCAAAAAAGAGGGAACCTTCAGACCGATTTTGTATCTAAAGATCTTAAACAAATTCCTCAAAGTTCCGTCGTTCAAGATGGAAACTATTCGTACCATCCTACCACTGATCCAGGAGGGTCAATATATGACTACAGTGGATCTAAAGGATGCTTATCTTCACATTCCGATACACAAAGATCATCATCGATTTCTCAGGTTTGCCTTTCAAGACAGGCATTACCAGTTGTAGCTCTTCCCTTTGGATTAGCTACAGCCCCAAGAATCTTTACAAAGGTTCTAGGGTCGCTTTTGGCGGTCCTAAGGCCACGGGGCATAGCAGTAGCCCCTTATTTAGACAACATCCTGATCTTAGCAGGTTGTAACTAAGATCCATTGCCGTTCTCACATATGTCTGAGGGAATTACACAGATGAGGTAACTTCAGCGAGAGAATGGCGTGCAGTTTATTCTGCTATCAGGTATGTGCAGTTATAATTTTTTCTAGAGATGGAAAACACTAGAAAATGCTGCTGATACCGGATTAATGTAAGTTAAGCCTGAATACAGTGATTTAATAACGACTGGTATCATGCTTACTCCCAGGGGTAATACCCTTATGATATTGCAATATAAAACGTTTGCTGGCATGTTTAATCGTTTTTATATATGCTTTGGTGATAAAACTTTATTGGGGCCTAGTTTTTTCCACATGGCTGGCTTAAATTTTGACTAGAAACAGTTTAATGAGGCTTTCCACTGTTATAGTATAAAAGTTACAGTTGGTGCAGTTAAAATTACAAACTGTGACATCCAGCTTTCCTCAAAGGCCCTCTGAATGCTATAGGACATCTCTAAAGGGCCCAAAGGCTTTCCAAAGTCATGTATTGGGGAAGGTAGGACCACAGCTTGCTGTGGCAGTTCTTTGTGACTGTTAAAAAACGTCTATTTCGTTTTTTTTGTTTTTGTTTTTTTTATCCGTTTCTTGAACTAAGGGGTTAATCATCCATTTGCAAGTGGATGCAATGCTCTGCTAGCCTATTACATACACTGTAAACATTTCGTTTGATTTACTGCATTTTTTCACTGTTTTTCAAATTCTGACAAAATTTGTTTCTCTTAAAGGCACAGTACCGTTTTTTATATTTGCTTGTTAACTTGATTTAAAGTGTTTTCCAAGCTTGCTAGTCTCATTGCTAGTCTGTATAAATATGTCTGACATAGAAGAAACTCCTTGTTCATTATGTTTAAAAGCCATGGTGGAACCCCCTCTTAGAATGTGTACCAAATGTACTGATTTCATTTTATGTAATAAAGATCATATTCTTTTTTTAAAAAAATTATCACCAGAGGAATCTGACGAGGGGAAAGTTATGCCGACTAACTCTCTCCACGTGTCAGACCCTTTGACTCCCGCCCAAGGGACTCACGCTCAAATGGCGCCAAGTACATCTAGGGCGCCCATAGCGTTTACTTTACAAGACATGGCGGCAGTCATGGATAATACACTGTCAGCGGTATTAGCCAGACTACCTGAACTTAGAGGTTAGCGAGATAGCTCTGGGGTGAGACAAAATGCAGAGCATACTGACGCTTTAAGAACCATGTCTGATACTGCCTCACAATATGCAGAAGCTGAGGAAGGAGAGCTTCAGTCAGTGGGTGATGTTAATGACTCAGGAAAGATACCTGATTCTAATATTTCTACATTTAAATTTAAGCTTGAACACGCGTGTTGAACGCGTGTTGCTTAGGGAGGTTTTAGCTGCTCTGAATGACTGTGATACCATTGCAGTGCCAGAGAAATTGTGTAGACTGGTTAAATGCTTTGCAGTGCCGGTGTGTACTGATGTTTTTCCAATACCTAAAAGGTTTACAGAAATTATTAATAAGGAATGGGATAGACCAGGTGTGCCGTTCTCTTCCCCTCCTATTTTTAGAAAAATGTTTTCCAATAGACGCCACCACACGGGACTTATGGCAGACAGTCCCTAAGGTGGAGGGAGCAGTTTCTACTCTAGCAAAGCATACTACTATCCCTGTCGAGGACAGTTGTGCTTTTTTAGATCCAATGGATAAAAAATTAGAAGGTTACCTTAAGAAAATATTTATTCAACAAGGTTTTATCCTACAGCCCATTGCATGCATTGCCCCTGTCACTGCTGCTGCGGTGTACTGGTTTGAGTCTCTGGAAGAGGCTTTACAGGTAGCGACTCCATTGGATGACATACTTGGCAAACTTAGAGCACTTAAGCTAGCCAATTATTTTATTTCTGATGCCATTGTTCATTTGAATAAACTAACGGCTAAGAATTCTGGTTTTGCTATACTGGCGCGCAGAGCGCTATGGCTTAAATCATGGTCAGCTGACGTGACTTTAAAATCTAAGCTACTTAACATTCCCTTCAAGGGGCAGACCCTATTCGGGCCTGGTTTGAAGGAGATTATTGCTGATATCACGGGAAGAAAAGGTCATGCCCTTCCTCAGGACAGGTCCAAATCTAGGGCCAAACAGTCTAATTTTCGTGCCTTTCGAAACTTCAAGGCAGGTGCATCATCAACTTCCTCTAATAATAAACAAGAGGGAACTTTTGCTCAATCCAAGACGGTCTGGAGACCAAACCAGACCTGGAAAAAAGGTAAGCAGGTCAAAACGCCTGCTGCTGCCTCTAAGACAGCATGAAGGAACGACCCCCTATCCGGTAACGGATCTAGTAGGGGGCAGACTTTCACTCTTCGCCCAGGCGTGGGCAAGAGATGTTCAGGATCCCTGGGCGTTGGAAATTATATCCCAGGGATATCTTCTGGACTTCAAAGCTTCCCCCCCAAAAGGGAGATTTCACCTTTCACAATTATCTGCAAACCAGATAAAGAGAGAGGCATTCTTACACTGTGTACGAGACCTCCTAGTTATGGGAGTGATCCATCCAGTTCCAAAGGAGGAACAGGGTTTTTACTCAAATCTGTTTGTGGTTCCCAAAAAAGAGGGAACCTTCAGACCGATTTTGTATCTAAAGATCTTAAACAAATTCCTCAAAGTTCCGTCGTTCAAGATGGAAACTATTCGTACCATCCTACCACTGATCCAGGAGGGTCAATATATGACTACAGTGGATCTAAAGGATGCTTATCTTCACATTCCGATACACAAAGATCATCATCGATTTCTCAGGTTTGCCTTTCAAGACAGGCATTACCAGTTGTAGCTCTTCCCTTTGGATTAGCTACAGCCCCAAGAATCTTTACAAAGGTTCTAGGGTCGCTTTTGGCGGTCCTAAGGCCACGGGGCATAGCAGTAGCCCCTTATTTAGACAACATCCTGATACAAGCGTCAAACTTCCAAATTGCCAAGTCTCATACGGACGTAGTACTGGCATTTCTGAGGTCGCATGGGTGGAAAGTGAACAAGGAAAAGTGTTCTCTATCCCCACTCACAAGAGTTTCCATTCTAGGGACTCTGATAGATTCTGTTGAAATGAAAATTTACCTTGACGGAGTCCAGGTTATCAAAGCTTCTAAATTCCTGTCGGGTTCTTCATTCCATTCCGCGCCCTTTGGTGGCTCAGTGTATGGAAGTAATCAGCTTAATGGTAGCGGCAATGGACATAGTGCCATTTGCACGCTTACATCTCAGACCGCTGAAACTATGCAGGCTCAGTCAGTGGAGCAGGGATTACACAGATTT
Source organism: Bombina bombina (assembly GCF_027579735.1). Classification (NCBI taxonomy): domain Eukaryota; kingdom Metazoa; phylum Chordata; class Amphibia; order Anura; family Bombinatoridae; genus Bombina; species Bombina bombina. Next base: position 235,798,497 of record NC_069504.1, on the reverse strand, counting down.
GGCCCCTCAACTGAATCTGGACCAAGAGACCAGAGATCTTCTTCCCTGGTGGCTATCTCGGGTCCATCTGTCTAAAGGTATGACCTTCGCAGGCCAGATTGGACTATTGTAACAACAAATGCCAGCCATCTAGGTTGGGGTGCAGTCTGGAACTCCCTGAAGGCTCAGGGATCGTGGACTCAGGAGGAGTCTCTCCTTCCAATAAATATTCTGGAACTAAGAGCGATATTCAAGGCTCTTCAGGTTTGGCCTCAGTTAGCAACTCTGAGGTACATCAGATTTCAGTCGGTCAACATCATGACTGTAGCTTACATCAACCATCGAGGGGGAACAAGAAGTTCCCTAGAGATGTTAGAAGTTTCAAAAACAATTCACTGGGCAGAGATTCACTCTTGCCACCTATCAGCTATCCATATCCCAGATGTAGAGCACTGGGAGGCGGATTTTCTAAGTCGTCAGACTTTTCATCCGGGAGAGTGGGAACTCCATCTGGAGCGATTTGCACAACTGATTCTCCGTTGGGGCAAACCAGAACTGGATCTCATGGCGTCTCGCCAGAACGCCAAGCTTTCGTGTTACGGATCCAGGTCCGGAGATCCCAAGGCGACACTGATAGATACTCTAGCAGCGCCCTGGTCTTTCAACCTGACTTATGTGTTTCCACCGTTTCCTCTGCTCCCTCGACTGATTGCCAAGGTCAAGCAGGAGAGAGCATTGGTGATTCTGATAGCACCTGCGTGGCCACGCAGGACCTGGTATGCAGATCTAGTGGACATGTCATCCTTTCCACCATGGTCTCTGCCTCTGAGACAGGACCTTCTACTTCAGGGTCCTTTAAACCATCCAAATCTAATTTCTCTGAGGCTGACTGCCTGGAGATTGAATGCTTGATTTTATCAAAGCGTGGCTTCTCCAAGTCAGTTATTGATAACTTAATACAGGCACGAAAGCCTGTCACCAGGAAAATTTACCATAAGGTATGGCGTAGATATCTTTATTGGTGTGAATCCAAGGGTTACTCATGGAGTAAGGTCAGGATTCCTAGGATTTTATCTTTTCTCCAAGAAGGTTTGGAAAAAGGATTGTCAGCTAGTTTCTTAAAGGGACAGATTTTTGCTCTGTCTATTCTTTTGCACTAGCGTCTGGCAGATGTTCCAGACATTCAGGCATTTTGTCAGGCTTTAGTTAGAATCAAGCCTGTGTTTAAACCTGTTGCTCCACCATAGAGCTTAAACTTGGTTCTTAAGGTTCTTCAAGGAGTTCCGTTTGAACCTCTTCATTCCATAGATATCAAACTTTTATCTTGGAAAGTGTGTTTTTTTTTTTTGGTAGCTATTTCCTCGGCTCGTAGAGTCTCTGAGCTATCTGCCTTACAATGTGATTCTCCTTATCTGATTTTTCATACGGATAAGGTAGTCCTGCGTACCAAACCTGGGTTCTTACCTAAGGTGGTATCTAACGAGAATATCAATCAAGAGATTGTGGTTCCATCCTTGTGTTACACAATCTGGACGTGGTCCGTGCTTTAAAGTTTTACTTACAAGCTACTAAAGATTTTCGGCAAACATCTGCTTTGTTTGTTGTCTACTCTGGACAGAGGAGAGGTCAAAAGGCTTTGGCAACCTCTTTTTCTTTTTGGCTAAGAAGCTTAATCCGCTTAGCCTTTGAGACTGCTGGACAGCAGCCTCCTGAAAGGATTACAGCTCATTCCACTAGAGCTGTGGCTTCCACTTGGGCCTTTAAAAATGAGGCTTCTGTTGAACAGATTTGCAAGGCGGCGACTTGGTCTTCGCTTCATACTTTTTCAAAATTTTACAAATTTGATACTTTTGCTTCTTTGGAGGCTATATTTGGGAGAAAGGTTTTACAGGCAGTGGTTTCTTCCATTTAAGTTCCTGCCTTGTCCCTCCCTTTATCCGTGTACTTTAGCTTTGGTATTGGTATCCCACAAGTAATGGATGATCCGTGGACTGGACATTACAAGAGAAAACACAATTTAGTCTTACCTGATAAATTTATTTCTCTTGTGGTGTATCCAGTCCACGGCCCGCCCTGTCATTTTAAGGCAGGTAATTTTTAAATTTAAACTACAGTAACCACTACACCCTATGGTTCCTCCTTTCTCGGCTTGTTTTCGGTCGAATGACTGGCTATGACAGTTAGGGGAGGAGCTATATTACAGCTCTGCTGTTGGGTGTCCTCTTGCAACTTCCTGTTGGGAATGAGAATATCCCACAAGTAATGGATGATCCGTGGACTGGATACACCACAAGAGAAATACATTTATCAGGTAAGCATAAATTGTGTTTTTCCATGCGGATAAGGTGGTGTTACGTACTAAACCTGGTTTTCATCCTAAGGTTGTTTCAAACAAGAATATTAATCAGGAGATTGTTGTTCCTTCTTTGTGTCCTAATCCTTCTTTTAAGAAGGAACGCCTGTTACATAATTTAGTAGTTCGTGCTTTAAAGTTTTACTTACAAGCGACTAAGGATTTTCAACATTCGTCTTCTTTGTTTGTTGTTTTTTCAGGGAAACGTAGGGGTCAGAAAGCTACGGCTGTTTCTCTTTCTTTTTGGCTGAAGAGTATTATACGTTTGGCTTACGAAACTGCTGGACAGCAGCCTCCTGAGAGGATTACGGCTCATTCCACTAGGGCTGTTGCTTCCTCATGGGCATTCAAAAATGAAGCTTCTGTGGAACAGATTTGCAAGGCTGCAACTTGGTCTTCTCTTCACACTTTTACAAAATTTTATAAATTTTATTATTTTTCCTCAGCTGAGGCGGCTTTTGGGAGAAAGGTTCTTCATGCAGTGGTGCCTTCCGTTTAGGTTCCCTGTCTTGTCCCTCCCTTTTCATCCGTGTACTATAGCTTTGGTATTGTATCCCACAAGTAAGGATGAAATCCATGGACTCATCATATCTTTAAAAAGAAAAGAAAATTTATGCTTACCTGATAAATTTGTTTCTTTTTAGATATGATGAGTCCACGGCCCACCCTGTTTCTATGAGACAGGACTTTATTTTTTGTTAAACTTCAGACACCTCTGCACCTTGGCTTTTCCTTTCTCTTCCTAACTTTGGTCGAATGACTGGAGTGGGAGGGAAGGGAGGAGCTATATATACAGCTCTGCTGTGGTGCTCTTTGCCTCCTCCTGCTGACCAGGAGGCGTAATCCCACAAGTAAGGATGAAATCCGTGGACTCATCGTATCTAAAAAGAAACAAATTTATCAGGTAAGCATAAAGTTTCTTTTTTAATCAAAGTGATGGTAAATTCACAACGTGTATACTTAGCCATCAGAAGTAAAATGAAAAAATTACAGGAGTTTCAGATGAAAACGTATAATTTGCAAGCTTACTTTTTTATTTTCGATCAAACCGCTCCTTTTCTATTGCACCCACTCAGCAGCTCCGAAACTAAGACCTTTTTTTTTCTCTTTTCTAATATGACATTTTCGCCCTTCTCCAATCAGATTTATGGCATTTTGGCATATTTCAGATTAAAAAAGAAAAAAGAGGATCATTTGCTCATGCATTCATAACAACATATTGTTTTTAGCATTTAAGCATGGGGAGCATAGCGCATGCGTGGACAGTTTATTCAACGTTGGCATCACGTCATGCATAATTAGAGAGCGGGTGAGACCGCTCTCTAAATCGCATAAATCGCAGTGCAAATACAAGAAAGTAGAAGGGTTTGGAGCGTAACAATGCCGGAGTAGAATAGTAAGTAAGTGCATATCTAAATAAAGAGATAATATATGTAAAAAAAAAATAGCGACTACAACAAACATTAAACATTTTTTTTTTTTTTTATTAATATTTTTTTTTATTGAAGCTTCAAAAAAAGAAAATACAATGTACAATGTTCGCTCATCAACAGGGATTAATAATACAGAGCACCACAAATTATTGTTGTAACATGCTAGTCATTTAAAAGGAGAGAACATAGAAAAGTACTCAGCCTCACAAGTCTATGCTAATAATAAAGTTTTAGGCTATACAATTTCCAGGAGCATATTTAGGTTCAGTACATTTGCCAACACAAAAGAGTAACTATGTAAGGTAAGCATGTATAGATGACATTGTATATTGCCCTGCAGGCGTGAGAAAGAAACTGTGAGCTATATATAATGGAGCTTCATTTTTCGTTGTAATAACTCAGAACAGGTCCCCATATCTATATTGAAAATATTCTTTACCTGGCAAGAAGTGGGGAGTTAGCTTATGCAGCGGCCCTTCTTAGGCCATGAGAAAGAGAAAGAAGGAGGAAAAAACAGCGGGCAAAAGCCGCTCGCATTCTGAAAGGAGATAGAGAGAGTGTTGTCCACAAGAGGGTAGTAGAACAACCAGGATGGGGGGTAGATAGTATGAAAAAAGGGATAATAATATCAAATTGTAGGTGTCTGAGGTCAGGGACCAAATCTGCTGACTGGGTGATCTATTACCTCTAAGTGCATTATCTAATGTAAACATTCAATTAAGGCAATAACTTGTATAATAAGGAAATAAGAAGGAGAGGCATCTCCAACATAGTTACATACATCTAAACAGGGAACATTGGGTATAAACATACAGATGTAGGCTAAGAAGGTATGCTAAGTGGTTTAGTAGGAACACCTAAGGGTTAATCTGCTACTTCTTCTGCCCCTCTTCAAATAGATAAGTAACTGGGGGAAGGGGCCATATAAAAGAAAGGAGGGTAAATTATCAGTTACTAGAGGTATATCCAGCAGACTGTATATGCTGATCAAAACCCCTAACCCACACCAGATCTCGGGCAGGGAAGGTAATATGGAGCTGTGACATAAGTTCGAGTCACTGATTCCTCCAGATCTCTGCCATGGCTTGACAGGGAGGTAGGAAGGCTCTGGGTAGGTCTATACAGTGGGCCGCAGTTATTCCTAGGTAATGTCCAGAGTTTTGGGAGGTGTTTTTTAAATTTATGCCTTTGGGACTCCCATGGAGAAGTAACATTTGCCGTGTTCTTAACTGCTCCTAGGAGCGACTTAACCTCTAGGTAGTAGCGGGAGAGCTGTCTCAATTGTGAAGTCTCAGGGAGCGGTGAGGTACTTGCAATCCTCGAGGCTTGTTTAGCTGTAAACTGGTCTCCGGGACTCACACTGTGCCGCCTGATGGCCTCCGGGCGGGTCACAACACTCCTCTGCTGCGGCATCTCTCTCGGGACTTGTGGGAGGTATTTGGCAAGATCTATGAGCGCCCGGAGACATTGCTGAAGATCAGTGTAGTGGGCCTCCGGTTGATGCGGCACCCTGTCTCCCTCTGGTATTGCAGGCTCCATGTCTCAGGAGGAGGTGCAGGAACAAAATGTGAGCTGCGCCTCGGGAGTGTTATAGATATTGTCCCCTGTGGCTGCCTCAGTAGTTCTCTGCCTCGACACCAAAAGGAAGATAGTGAAGGGAGAGAGGGAAGGGGGATTCGGGGGGGTTCCACAGCTCTGAGCCTAATAGCGATGACAATATCACTAGGCACAGCAGGTGCAGTAAGATTACTGTTAGAGACAGACTGGTTGCAGGTCCAGGTCTTGTCTCGTTAGTGTTTGAGATTGGGACCTGCCATGCGGTGATGCTGTAGCTTAAGCTTGATCCACCTTTATAATGGAGAGGATAAGATCTAAGATGGCGGCTTGTTCATCTGAGGCTCAGAGCTGCTTCATGCCGGAGCTTTGTGCTGGAGCCTTCTTTTTATAGTCTCTGCCAAATGAGCCGTTTCAAGTGTCCCTTAATAAGACATGCATATAGATATAAAAATGAAGGCTTTGCCTAGGGAATAATGGCATTTAGTGACTTAATATAGGATTATGTGGAAGAGCTCTGTGTAGAAGCGTCTGCTCTGCTTGGCGGCTAGCTCCGCCCCCAACATTAAACATTTTAACATAATCCTTTATCAAAAATTGTAAAAATTACCATCACTTTAAGGTAGGTACATTGTTCTTTAGACTTAATGCTATTGCACACTTAAATAGACTTCAGTACAGTGTAAATATAACTTTTATATGCACTGGGAAACAAAACAAAAAATTGTGTGACTCACTTTATTGATATATTTGGTTTATTGTGGTGGTCTGACACCGAACCCCCAATATCTCAGAGGTACACCTGTATTTATATATTTATCATTATCCATGTATCCAAATTTGTTTTTCCCCGTCATTTTCTCTTTTTCTCCAACATTGGTGTGTCCGGTCCACGGCGTCATCCTTACTTGTGGGATATTCTCTTCCCCAACAGGAAATGGCAAAGAGTCCCAGCAAAGCTGGTCACATGATCCCTCCTAGGCTCCGCCCACCCCAGTCATTCTCTTTGCCGTTGCACAGGCAACATCTCCACGGAGATGGTTAAGAGTTTTTTGTAGTTTTATTCTTCTATCAAGTGTTTGTTATTTTAAAATAGTGCTGGTATGTACTATTTACTCTGAAACAGAAAAGGATGAAGATTTCTGTTTGTAAGAGGAAGATGATTTTAGCAGACAGTAACTAAAATCGATTGCTGTTTCCACATAGGACTGTTGAGATGAAGTAACTTCAGTTGGGGGAAAAAGTTAACAGACTTTTCTGCTTAAGGTATGACTAGCCATATTTCTAACAAGACTGTGTAATGCTGGAAGGCTGTCATTTCCCCTCATGGGGACCGGTAAGCCATTTTCTTAGTCAAAAACAAACAGAATAAAGGGCTTATTATGGGCTAAAAAACTGGTAGACATTTTTATGGGCTAAATCGATTGCTTTATTTGTGCATATTATTCAAATTTAGGCTAACAATTGACATTTATAATCTTGGGGAACGTTTATAAAACGGCAGGCACTGTATTGGACACCTTTTTCAGTCAGGGGGCCTTTCTAGTCATAGACTGAGCCTCATTTTCGCGCCACTAATGCGCAGTTGTTTTTTGAGAGCATGACATGCAGATGCATGTGTGAGGATCTAAGAATCTCTGAAAAAGCTTTTAGAAGGCATCATTTGGTATCGTATTCCCCTCAGGGCTTGGTTGGGTCTTAGTAAAGACTGTATCTGGGACTGTATAGGGGTTAAATTGAAAAACGGCTCCGGTTCCGTTATTTTAAGGGTTAAAGCTCTGAAATTTGGTGTGCAATACTTTTAAGGCTTTAAGACACTGTGGTGAAAATTTGGTAATTTTTGAACAATTCCTTCATACTTTTTCACATATTCAGTAATAAAGTGTTTCTGTTTGAAATTTAAAGTGACAGTAACGGTTTTATTTTAAAACGTTTTTTGTGCATTGTTGACAAGTTTAAGCTATGTTCTATATGTATGAAAGCCAATGTGTCTCCCCATTTAAATTTATGTGATAATTGTGCCATAGCGTCCAAACAAAGTAAGGACAGTACTGCCACAAATAATGATATTGCCCAAGATGATTCCTCAAATGAGGGGAGTAAACATGATACTACATCATCTCCTACTGTGTCTACACCAGTTTTGCCCATGCAGGAGGCCCCTAGTACATCTAGTGCGCCAATACTTATTACCATGCAACAATTAACGGCTGTAATGGATAACTCCATAACAAATCTTTTATCCAAAATGCCTACTTATCAGAGAAATCGTGATTGCTCTGTTTTAAACACTGAAGAGCAAGAGGACGCTGATGATAATTGTTCTGTCATACCCTCACACCAATCTGAAGAGGCCATGAGGGAGGTTTTGTCTGAGGGAGAAATTTCAGATTCAGGAAAAATTTCTCATCAAGCTGAACCTGATGTTGTGACATTTAAATTTAAATTAGAACATCTCCGCGCACTGCTTAAGGAGGTGTTATCTACTCTGGATGATTGTGACAATTTGGTCATTCCAGAGAAATTATGCAAGATGGACAGGTTCCTAGAGGTTCCGGTGCCCCCCGACGCTTTTCCTATACCCAAGCGGGTGGCGGACATAGTAAATAAAGAGTGGGAAAAGCCCGGCATACCTTTTGTTCCTCCCCCTATATTTAAGAAATTATTTCCTATGGTCGACCCCAGAAAGGACTTATGGCAGACAGACCCCAAGGTCGAGGGGGCAGTTTCTACTCTAAACAAACGCACTACTATTCCTATCGAAGATAGTTGTGCTTTCAAAGATCCTATGGATAAAAAATTGGAAGGTTTGCTTAAAAAGATTTTTGTACAGCAAGGCTACCTTCTACAACCAATTTCATGCATTGTTCCTGTCACTACGGCAGCGTGGTTCTGGTTCGAGGAACTAGAAAAGTCGCTCAGTAGAGAAACTCCATATGAGGAGGTTATGGACAGAGTTCACGCACTTAAATTGGCTAACTCTTTTATTTTAGATGCCGCTTTGCAATTAGCAAAATTAGCGGCGAAAAATTCAGGGTTTGCTATTGTGGCGCGCAGAGCGCTTTGGCTAAAGTCTTGGTCAGCGGATGTGTCATCCAAGACAAAATTACTTAACATTCTTTTCAAAGGTAAAACTTTATTTGGACCTGATTTGAAAGAGATTATTTCAGACATCACTGGGGGAAAGGGCCACGCCCTTCCACAGGATAGGTCTTTTAAGGCTAAAAATAAGCCTAATTTTCGTCCTTTTCGCAGAAATGGACCAGCCTCTAATTCTGCATCCTCTAAGCAAGAGGGTAATGCCTCACAACCCAAACCAGCCTGGAAACCAATGCAAGGCTGGAACAAGGGTAAGCAGGCCAAGAAGCCTGCCACTGCTAACAAGACAGCATGAAGGAGTAGCCCCCGATCCGGGACCGGATCTGGTGGGGGGCAGACTCTCTCTCTTTGCTCAGGCTTGGGCAAGAGATGTTCAGGATCCTTGGGCGCTAGAAATAGTTTTTCAAGGTTATCTCCTGGAATTCAAGGAACTACCCCCAAGGGGAAGGTTCCACAAGTCTCACTTATCCTCAAACCAAATAAAGAGACAGGCATTCTTACATTGTGTAGAAGACCTGTTAAAGATGGGAGTGATACACCCAGTTCCAATAAAGGAACAAGGAATGGGATTTTATTCCAATCTGTTCGTATTTCCCAAAAAAGAGGGAACGTTCAGACCAATTTTGGATTTGAAGATCCTAAACAAATTTCTCAGGGTACCATCGTTCAAAATGGAAACTATTCGAACGATTCTACCCACCATCCAGGAAAGTCAATTTATGACTACCGTGGATCTAAAGGATGCGTACCTACATATCCCTATCCACAAGGAACATCATCAGTTCCTAAGGTTCGCTTTTCTGGACAAACATTACCAGTTTGTGGGTCTTCCATTCGGATTAGCCACTGCTCCAAGGATTTTCACAAAGGTGCTAGGGTCCCTTCTAGAGGTTCTAAGACCAAGGGGCATTGCAGTAGTACCTTACTTGGACGACATTCTAATACAAGCGTCGTCCCTGTCAAAGGCAAAGGCTCATACGGACATCGTTCTAGCCTTTCTCACATCTCACGGATGGAAGGTGAACAAAGAAAAGAGTTCTCTGTCCCCGTCAACAAGAGTTCCCTTCTTGGGAACAATAATAGATTCCTTAGAAATGAGGATTTTCTTCTGTTATGTGTGATCAGTCCACGGGTCATCATTACTTCTGGGATATAACTCCTCCCCAACAGGAAATGCAAGAGGATTCACCCAGCAGAGCTGCATATAGCTCCTCCCCTCTACGTCACTCCCAGTCATTCTCTTGCACCCAACGACTAGATAGGATGTGTGAGAGGACTATGGTGATTATACTTAGTTTTTATAACTTCAATCAAAAGTTTGTTATTTTACAATAGCACCGGAGCGTGTTATTACCTCTCTGGCAGAGTTTGAAGAAGAATCTACCAGAGTTTTTACTATGATTTTAACCGGAGTAGTTAAGATCATATTGCTCTTTCTCGGCCATCTGAGGGAGGTAAAAGCTTCAGATCAGGGGACAGCGGGCAGATGAATCTGCATTGAGGTATGTAGCAGTTTTTATTTTCTGAATGGAATTGATGAGAAAATCCTGCCATACCGTTATAATGACATGTATGTATACTCTACACTTCAGTATTCTGGGGATGGTATTTCACTGGAATTACTCTGTTAAAAGTACATTAAACCTTTTAATAGGTATTTATTATGTTAAACGTTTTTGCTGGAATGTAGAATCGTTTGCATTTTCTGAGGTACTGAGTGAATAAATGTTTGGGCATTATTTTTCCACTTGGCAGTTGCTTGTTTTAATTGTGACAGTTTCGTTTCTCTCTCACTGCTGTGTGTGAGGGGGAGGGGCCGTTTTTTTTGGCGCTCTTTGCTACGCATCAAAAATTTCCAGTCAGTTACTCTTGTATTTCCTGCATGATCCGGTTCATCTCTAACAGAACTCAGGGGTCTTCAAACTTCTTTGGAGGGAGGTAGATTCTCTCAGCAGAGCTGTGAGACTTATATATTGACTGTGATTAAAAACGTTGCTCTGTAATTTTTATTTTCAATTTTAATTATTGTTACTTTACTAATGGGAACAAACCTTTGCTAAAAGTTGTGTTGTTTTCAAGGATTGATGCTATAACTGTTTTTCAGTTCATTATTTCAACTGTCATTTAATCGTTTAGTGCTTCTTTGAGGCACAGTACGTTTTTGTTAAATAAGATTGTAGCCAAGTTGCAAGTTTATTGCTAGTGTGTTAAACATGTCTGATTCAGAGGAAGATACCTGTGTCATTTGTTCCAATGCCAAGGTGGAGCCCAATAGAAATTTATGCACTAACTGTATTGATGCTACTTTAAATAAAAGCCAATCTGTACAAATTGAACAAATTTCACCAAACAGCGAGGGGAGAGTTATGCCGACTAACTCGCCTCACGTGTCAGTACCTGCATCTCCCGCCCGGGAGGTGCGTGATATTGTGGCGCCTAGTACATCTGGGCGGCCATTACAGATAACATTACAAGATATGGCTACTGTTATGACTGAAGTTTTGGCTAAATTACCAGAACTAAGAGGCAAGCGTGATCACTCTGGGGTGAGAACAGAGTGCGCTGATAATACTAGGGCCATGTCTGATACTGCGTCACAGCTTGCAGAGCATGAGGACGGAGAGCTTCATTCTGTGGGTGACGGTTCTGATCCAAACAGATTGGATTCAGATATTTCAAATTTTAAATTTAAATTGGAGAACCTCCGTGTATTACTAGGGGAGGTTTTAGCGGCTCTTAATGATTGTAACACTGTTGCAATACCAGAGAAATTGTGTAGGTTGGATAAATACTTTGCGGTACCGGCGAGTACTGACGTTTTTCCTATACCTAAGAGACTAACTGAAATTGTTACTAAGGAGTGGGATAGACCCGGTGTGCCGTTCTCACCCCCTCCAATATTTAGAAAGATGTTTCCAATAGACGCCACCACACGGGACTTATGGCAAACGGTCCCTAAGGTGGAGGGAGCAGTTTCTACTTTAGCTAAGCGTACCACTATCCCGGTGGAGGATAGCTGTGCTTTTTCAGATCCAATGGATAAAAAATTAGAGGGTTACCTTAAGAAAATGTTTGTTCAACAAGGTTTATATTGCAACCCCTTGCATGCATCGCGCCGATTACGGCTGCGGCAGCATTTTGGATTGAGTCTCTGGAAGAGAACCTTAGTTCAGCTACGCTGGACGACATTACGGACAGGCTTAGAGTCCTTAAACTAGCTAATTCATTCATTTCGGAGGCCGTAGTACATTTAACCAAACTTACGGCTAAGAACTCAGGATTCGCCATTCAGGCACGTAGGGCGCTGTGGCTAAAATCCTGGTCAGCTGATGTAACTTCTAAGTCCAAATTACTTAATATACCTTTCAAGGGGCAAACTTTATTTGGGCCCGGTTTGAAAGAAATTATCGCTGACATTACAGGAGGTAAGGGCCACGCCCTGCCTCAAGACAAAGCCAAAGCTAAGGCTAGACAGTCTAATTTTCGTCCCTTTCGGAATTTCAAAGCAGGAGCAGCACCAACTTCCACTGCACCAAAACAGGAAGGAGCTGTTGCTCGTTACAGACAAGGCTGGAAACCTAACCAGTCCTGGAACAAGGGCAAGCAGGCCAGGAAACCTGCTGCTGCCCCAAAGACAGCATGAATCGAGGGCCCCCGATCCGGGACCGGATCTAGTGGGGGGCAGACTCTCTCTCTTCGCCCAGGCTTGGGCAAGAGATGTTCAGGATCCCTGGGCGCTAGAGATCATATCTCAGGGATACCTTCTAGACTTCAAATTCTCTCCCCCAAGAGGGAGATTTCATCTGTCAAGGTTGTCAACAAACCAGATAAAGAAAGAAGCGTTTCTACGCTGTGTACAAGATCTGTTATTAATGGGAGTGATCCATCCGGTTCCGCGGTCGGAACAAGGACAAGGGTTTTACTCAAACCTGTTTGTGGTTCCCAAAAAAGAGGGAACTTTCAGGCCAATCTTGGATTTAAAGATCCTAAACAAATTCCTAAGAGTTCCATCGTTCAAAATGGAAACTATTCGGACAATCTTACCCATGATCCAAAAGGGTCAGTACATGACCACAGTGGATTTAAAGGATGCTTACCTTCACATACCGATTCACAAAGATCATTACCGGTATCTAAGGTTTGCCTTCTTAGACAGGCATTACCAGTTTGTAGCTCTTCCATTCGGATTGGCTACGGCTCCAAGAATCTTCACAAAGGTTCTGGGTGCCCTTCTGGCGGTACTAAGACCGCGAGGAATTTCGGTAGCTCCGTACCTAGACGACATTCTGATACAAGCTTCAAGCTTTCAAACTGCCAAGTCTCATACAGAGTTAGTTCTGGCATTTCTAAGGTCGCATGGATGGAAAGTGAACGAAAAGAAGAGTTCTCTCTTTCCTCTCACAAGAGTTCCATTCTTGGGGACTCTTATAGATTCTGTAGAAATGAAGATTTATCTGACAGAAGACAGATTAACAAAGCTTCTAAATGCATGCCGTGTCCTTCATTCCATTCAACTCCCGTCAGTAGCTCAATGCATGGAGGTGATCGGCTTAATGGTAGCAGCAATGGACATAGTACCCTTTGCACGTCTACATCTCAGACCGCTGCAATTGTGCATGCTGAGTCAGTGGAATGGGGATTACTCAGACTTGTCCCCTACTCTGAATCTGGATCAAGAGACCAGAAACTCTCTTCTATGGTGGCTTTCTCGGCCACATCTGTCCAGGGGGATGCCATTCAGCAGGCCGGACTGGACAATTGTAACAACAGACGCCAGCCTACTAGGTTGGGGCGCTGTCTGGAATTCCCTGAAGGCTCAGGGACAATGGAATCAGGAGGAAAGTCTCCTGCCAATAAACATTCTGGAATTGAGAGCAGTTCTCAATGCCCTTCTGGCTTGGCCCCAGTTAAAAACTCGGGGGTTCATCAGGTTTCAGTCGGACAACATCACGACTGTAGCTTACATCAACCATCAAGGAGGGACAAGAAGCTCCCTAGCAATGATGGAAGTATCAAAGATAATTCGCTGGGCAGAGTCTCACTCTTGCCACCTGTCAGCAATCCACATCCCGGGAGTGGAGAACTGGGAGGCGGATTTCTTGAGTCGCCAGACTTTTCATCCGGGGGAGTGGGAACTTCATCCGGAGGTCTTTGCCCAAATACTTCGACGTTGGGGCAAACCAGAGATAGATCTCATGGCGTCTCGCCAGAACGCCAAACTTCCTCGCTACGGGTCCAGATCCAGGGATCCGGGAGCGGTTCTGATAGATGCTTTGACAGCACCTTGGAACTTCGGGATGGCTTATGTGTTTCCACCCTTCCCGCTGCTTCCTCGATTGATTGCCAAAATCAAACAGGAGAGAGCATCAGTGATTCTAATAGCGCCTGCATGGCCACGCAGGACTTGGTATGCAGATCTAGTGGACATGTCATCCTGTCCGCCTTGGTCTCTACCTCTAAGACAGGACCTTCTGATACAGGGTCCATTCAAACATCAAAATCTAACTTCTCTGAAGCTGACTGCTTGGAAATTGAACGCTTGATTTTATCAAAACGTGGTTTTTCTGAGTCGGTTATTGATACCCTGATACAGGCTAGGAAGCCTGTTACCAGAAGGATTTACCATAAGATATGGCGTAAATACCTATACTGGTGCGAATCCAAAGGTTACTCCTGGAGTAAGGTTAGGATTCCTAGGATATTGTCCTTTCTACAAGAAGGTTTAGAAAAGGGTTTATCGGCTAGCTCATTAAAGGGACAGATCTCAGCTCTGTCCATCTTGTTACACAGGTGTCTGTCAGAAAATCCAGACGTCCAGGCCTTTTGTCAGGCTTTAGCTAGGATCAAGCCTGTGTTTAAAACGGTTGCTCCGCCATGGAGTTTAAACCTTGTTCTTAACGTTCTACAAGGAGTTCCGTTTGAACCCCTTCATTCCATTGATATAAAGTTGTTATCTTGGAAAGTGTTATTTTTAATGGCTATTTCTTCGGCTCGGAGAGTCTCTGAGTTATCAGCTTTACATTGTGATTCTCCTTATTTGATTTTTCATTCAGATAAGGTAGTTCTGCGTACAAAACCTGGGTTCTTACCTAAGGTAGTCACTAACAGGAACATCAATCAAGAGATCGTGGTGCCTTCCCTGTGCCCGAATCCTTCTTCAAAGAAGGAACGTCTTCTACACAATCTGGATGTAGTTCGTGCCCTCAAGTTCTACTTGCAGGCAACTAAGGATTTTCGACAAACGTCTTCCCTGTTTGTCGTGTACTCTGGTCAGAGGAGAGGTCATATGGCTTCGGCTACCTCTCTCTCCTTCTGGCTTCGTAGCATAATTCGTTTAGCCTATGAGACTGCTGGACAGCAGCCTCCTGAAAGAATTACAGCTCATTCTACTAGAGCTGTGGCTTCCACTTGGGCCTTTAAGAATGAGGCCTCTGTTGAACAGATTTGCAAGGCTGCAACTTGGTCTTCGCTTCATACTTTTTCCAAATTTTACAAATTTGACACTTTTGCTTCTTCGGAGGCTATTTTTGGGAGAAAGGTTCTTCAGGCAGTGGTTCCTTCTGTATAATGAGCCTGCCTATCCCTCCCGTCATCCGTGTACTTTTGCTTTGGTATTGGTATCCCAGAAGTAATGATGACCCGTGGACTGATCACACATAACAGAAGAAAACATAATTTATGCTTACCTGATAAATTCCTTTCTTCTGTTGTGTGATCAGTCCACGGCCCGCCCTGTTTTTTAAGGCAGGTAAATATCTTTTAAATTATACTCCAGTCACCACTTCACCCTTGGTTTCTCCTTTCTCGTTGATTCTTGGTCGAATGACTGGGAGTGACGTAGAGGGGAGGAGCTATATGCAGCTCTGCTGGGTGAATCCTCTTGCATTTCCTGTTGGGGAGGAGTTATATCCCAGAAGTAATGATGACCCGTGGACTGATCACACAACAGAAGAAAGGAATTTATCAGGTAAGCATAAATTATGTTTTTCTGACAGAGGTCAGAAAATCAAAACTTCTAAGCTCTTGTCAAGTGCTTCATTCTGTTCCTCGTCCTTCCATAGCGCAGTGCATGGAAGTAATAGGATTGATGGTTGCAACAATGGACATAGTTCCTTTTGCACGAATTCATCTAAGACCATTACAACTGTGCATGCTCAAACAGTGGAATGGGGATTATACAGACTTGTCTCCAATGATTCAAGTAGATCAAAAGACCAGAGATTCACTCCGTTGGTGGCTGACCCTGGACCATCTGTCCCAGGGAATGAGCTTCCGCAGGCCAGAGTGGGTCATTGTCACGACCGACGCCAGTCTAGTGGGCTGGGGTGCGGTCTGGGAATCCCTGAAAGCTCAGGGTCTATGGTCTCGGGAAGAGTCTCTTCTCCCGATAAACATTCTGGAACTAAGAGCGATATTCAATGCTCTCAGAGCTTGGCCTCAACTAGCAAAGGCCAAATTCATAAGGTTCCAATCAGACAACATGACGACTGTTGCTTATATCAATCATCAAGGGGGAACAAAGAGTTCCCTGGCGATGAAAGAAGTGACCAAAATAATTCAATGGGCGGAGGATCACTCCTGCCACTTGTCTGCGATCCACATCCCAGGAGTGGAAAATTGGGAAGCGGATTTTCTGAGTCGTCAGACATTTCATCCGGGGGAGTGGGAACTCCATCCGGAAATCTTTGCCCAAATAACTCAATTATGGGGCATTCCAGACATGGATCTGATGGCGTCTCGTCAGAACTTCAAGGTTCCTTGCTACGGGTCCAGATCCAGGGATCCCAAGGCGACTCTAGTAGATGCACTAGTAGCTCCTTGGACTTTCAACCTAGCTTACGTATTCCCACCGTTTCCTCTCATTCCCAGGCTGGTAGCCAGGATCAATCAGGAGAGGGCTTCGGTGACCTTGATAGCTCCTGCGTGGCCACGCAGGACTTGGTATGCAGACCTGGTGAATATGTCATCGGCTCCACCATGGAAGCTACCTTTGAGACAGGACCTTCTTGTTCAAGGTCCATTCGAACACCCAAATCTGGTCTCCCTCCAACTGACGGCTTGGAGATTGAACGCTTGATTCTATCAAAGCGTGGGTTTTCAGATTCGGTGATAGATACTCTGGTTCAGGCCAGAAAACCTGTAACTAGAAAAATTTACCATAAAATATGGAAAAAATATATCTGTTGGTGTGAATCCAAAGGATTCCCATGGAATAAGATAAAAATTCCTAAGATTCTCTCCTTTCTTCAAGAATGTTTGGAGAAAGGATTATCTGCAAGTTCTATAAAGGGACAGATCTCTGCGTTATCTGTCTTACTACACAAAAGACTGGCAGCTGTGCCAGATGTTCAAGCATTTGTTCAGGCTCTGGTTAGGATCAAGCCTGTTTACAGACCTTTGACTCCTCCCTGGAGTCTAAATCTAGTTCTTTCAGTTCTTCAAGGGGTTCCGTTTGAACCCTTACATTCCATAGATATTAAGTTACTATCTTGGAAAGTTTTGTTTTTGGTTGCAATTTCTTCTGCTAGAAGAGTTTCAGAGTTATCTGCTCTGCAGTGTTCTCCTCCTTATCTGGTGTTCCATGCAGATAAGGTGGTTTTGCGTACTAAGCCTGGTTTTCTTCCTAAAGTTGTTTCTAACAAAAATATTAACCAGGAGATAGTTGTACCTTCTTTGTGTCCGAATCCAGTTTCAAAGAAGGAACGTTTGTTACACAATTTGGACGTTGTCCGTGCTCTAAAGTTCTATTTAGAGGCTACTAAAGATTTCAGACAAACATCTTCCTTGTTTGTTGTTTATTCTGGTAAAAGGAGAGGTCAAAAAGCGACTTCTACCTCTCTTTCCTTTTGGCTTAAAAGCATTATCCGATTGGCTTATGAGACTGCCGGACGGCAGCCTCCTGAAAGAATCACAGCTCACTCCACTAGGGCTGTGGCTTCCACATGGGCCTTCAAGAACGAGGCTTCTGTTGATCAGATATGTAAGGTAGCGACTTGGTCTTCACTGCACACTTTTGCCAAATTTTACAAATTTGATACTTTTGCTTCTTCGGAGGCTATTTTTGGGAGAAAAGTTTTGCAAGCTGTGGTGCCTTCTGTTTAGGTGACCTGATTTGCTCCCTCCCTTCATCCGTGTCCTAAAGCTTTGGTATTGTTTCCCACAAGTAAGGATGACGCCGTGGACCGGACACACCAATGTTGGAGAAAACAGAATTTATGCTTACCTGATAAATTACTTTCTCCAACGGTGTGTCCGGTCCACGGCCCGCCCTGGTTTTTTTAATCAGGTCTGATGAATTATTTTCTCTAACTACAGTCACCACGGTATCATATGGTTTCTCCTATATATATTTCCTCCTGTCCGTCGGTCGAATGACTGGGGTGGGCGGAGCCTAGGAGGGATCATGTGACCAGCTTTGCTGGGACTCTTTGCCATTTCCTGTTGGGGAAGAGAATATCCCACAAGTAAGGATGACGCCGTGGACCGGACACACCGTTGGAGAAAGTAATTTATCAGGTAAGCATAAATTCTGTTTTTTTTTTATAACATATTATATATTATCTTATATAAGAAAGCTCATCATTTAAAGTTGAGGTAAATCCAAGTGTATAAAAAACGTTTGGATTTACCATCACTAAGAATAAACAGTTTCAGTTATCACTTACTAAAAAGAACGCTGTTAAATTCACCCTATCTGTGTGGCAAGTATATCTCTAACGTAGCACCTCTGGCTCCGCAAAGCACAGTGCTCTTCTTCAATGAGGTGACGTTTCAACCTCTAAACCAATAGTCATGCGTGTCAACTGACATCCTAGCACAGCTAGAGGTGGAAACGTCACCTCATTGGAGAATAGTGCTGTGCCGTGGGCAGACGGAGGCTCTGAGTTAGCGATATACTTGCTGTGCAGATAGGTTAAATTTAACCGTGTTTTTTTAGTAAATGATGACAGAAACTGTTTATTTTTAGTGATGGTAAATCCTAGTGTTTGTTATACTCTTGAATTTACCATCACTTTAATTTAAAGACATTTGAAAATGAAATATATTTATAATATGTATTATGGGAAATATTTTATAAATACAGTATATTTACCATACAACATGTAGCAAAACAACTTTTCTATTTAATTTTATTTCTAACTTTTTGGCAACTGCAAAAAAGAAAAGATAAACTACACTCAGGATGGTAATCTATATATGTGTCAAAATTAAAAGCTTTTAAAACAACTATGTTGTATGCAGATCTTTTGTGATACAATTATTAAGTTCTTATTCATATATTAAAACAATACTTTATTGGCCATTTAATCTTCCCTTTAATAGATGGACAAAGTAAGCAGTCTAGTTCATGGTTTGCAGTTTTATGTTTTATGAGATTTACTTGTGTGTATTAAAATTCCTGTGGTCAGTAATTGGACTGCTACCTTATTTAGCTCATTGAAAGTCTCTACATTTAAATAGTCAGTTCAGTATCACATGTTCCTAAAAAAAACATTAAAAGTGCCAGTTTTATTGTGCTATATAACTAAAAACTAAAATAATTAGTGAAATATTTTAGTAAATAATTTTATGAACATTGTATTTTTGCATAGTCTGATACAAACATGTATTATGTGCACAAACACCATCGTTATGTAGAGAGTATGAAAACAGACACTTTTTGCATGGGAAAAATTATGAATAGAAAACTCATAATTTCTCAATTAGTTATTGAATATATTGGCAGTTCAGACATATTGATTCATGTTATGTTCTACAAAAACTATTGACTAGGGCTGCTTTTGCAGTAACATGTTTTGAAATTAAGCAGCCATATTCGTTTGTGCAGCTTTTAATTTTAGAGAGGTTGATAATGGAAAACCATCTCTTGATTTTGCTTTTGAAAAACATAATCCCCAAGTTACTTTGTAAAAGATATATTTAAATACTATACTTTATTGTCTATTTTCTAAAATTCGGACACATCAGTGTATTTTTATTGTAATTCCTCCCTGTTGAATTAATGTTTCTTTTATATTTCAATATTTTTAAAGATATGTTTATTTGACAAGAAAATATTTTGCATAAAATTAAATTTTATAGAATGAACAACCAATCATATCTTCTTCTCTGGTAGAAGCAGCTACTGTATACAAAATGCTAATAACTAATAACACTGGGAATAACGTTTTTGCACTATGAAAGCAATTTTATAACTTGAAAAAGACACTTAGATACATCAAATTTAATAAATAAGCTGCTACAAAGAAGAAAAGAAAAGGGTTTTTTTTTGCTTAATTACTTAAAGGGCTAGTTGGTATGTATAGACTTTACACAGCTCTCAGAGCATGTCTACCAGTCATCACTCATGCAGTGCATGTCTACATATAGCACAGATTAAATGTTAAAAATAAATAAACAACCTTCTATCCGTTCATCCACCCATCCTTCTGTCTGTACATCTGTCTGTATGGCTTCCTGTCTATCAGTCTAAAATTAAGAAAAGTTCA
Organism: Bombina bombina; assembly: GCF_027579735.1. Taxonomy (NCBI): domain Eukaryota; kingdom Metazoa; phylum Chordata; class Amphibia; order Anura; family Bombinatoridae; genus Bombina; species Bombina bombina. The sequence goes on along the minus strand of NC_069504.1, from coordinate 235,778,590 downwards.
TTTTAAATATTCATTTACTCAAACCATTTGTTTAATTGAATTGTTTTTCATGTTCGTAACTGTGTCTCCCCATAAGGTAGGTTATAATTTAGCACAAGCTGTCAGCCATTTTAGACTTTCCTGTTTATATATATATATGTCAAAATTAAGTTTTTAACACAATGTGCTTAGGCGATAAGTAATATCACTTTGTTATGTCACTGAAACTAGTTTTATTTTTCTTTCACTGTCAAAATATTTAAGCTCATGTTGTTTAGTTCTCAAATCGTACTTCTAAAAAAAATTATATATATATTGTATTTTATAATGGAAATATTTTATTATCTTTTTTTATTATTATTAATAAGTATTGACATTTTATTTATTAAAATGTAATATTAATTACATGTTTTTCCCTTTGCATTGATTCATAATGAAATTTTTAATCACTGCTGATATTTTCAATTACCTTTCAAACCCCTGTTGGTTGTATACGAGTACATTAGAAAACAACAGTTTGCTTGTTATACTTAAGTTTTAGAGTTCTGTAAACCACTCACAAATAATTATTTTCTACAATCAAATTACTTTGTACTATTTTTATTTGTTTATATTTGTCATCTTATGAGTTGCAACAAAGTGAAATACCAAAAATACACTAGACAGCAATTCAGTTCACTACAATAACCATGTTTGTCTTTTCATTGTATTTATCTATTTTTTTATTGAATATTATTTCACTATTGCCTTATGTTTCATTACTTGTATCTGAAGAATGTATTCTGCTATCAATCACCTGAATTATTAACTAATAGCAAATTAACATGCATTGTCTCTCATGTCTTTAGCTATGTGTTGTTAAAGCCTGTATTTAGAGTTCCATGTATGCATTTCATTTAGTTTCATATAAAATATATAGCTGTATGTTGCTTATTCATTTTACCAATTCATTTGTTCATATTGTGTTTCAGCAGAAAACTGTTGTGCTGTTGCATGTTGTAATCAATTCTTTCATTTAACTGTTCTGTTTCTTCTTACACAGTCTGGCAGCCAGATATTCAACTCAGTCTAAACACAGTGGAATTGCATCCAGTCCAAAAAAGACTACTAGGTTGGTTGACTGTAATTTATTGTGTGCTAGTGATACACAACTTAAGCCTTATAAGCTGGTGTCCTGTTCTGTAGCCATAACTAGACATTAGACAATTCATTATTATTTCAGAAATGAAACATTTACATAGCATTAGTGCCAGACAAAACGCATCAAAAGAGTTCCCCAATTTGATTCATATGTGTAATATTTATGTACACAATGTTATATCTCTTTTTTATGAAATCAAAGACAGAATCATTTTGGAAGAAAAATACTTTTTTTTACAGTATTTTGCGGTATTAACAGGGGTGGGGGGAATCACTCAGTTTTATGTGAAATGTAATAAATTAATTTTTTAAGTTGAAAAAAATCACTTGTTGACTCTTTGTTTTTAAAATAGCTATTGGTTGGATGGATTCTATATAACACATTAGTTATTTAAACCCAATCTATTAATGGAAATGTTAATTATCACAATTCAGAGTCAGAATACTTTTTGCTTTGGTTTTATCATATTCACAGGTCTGTCAGTGAGCTAAGTCGTAATTGGCCTCCATGTAAAACATTTTATCATATACAACTTTTTTATTTCACGTTTCTTGTTTTTTTTTTGGGCAGGGGTTGATTATTATATATTATTATATTTTATTTGGGATTGATTATATTATAGCCAATGAGTTTAATTGTTTTAATAAGCTTGTTTATTATTGATTTTCAGAGTCTTACTTAATTAAATTTTACAAGAGATATAAAAATTTCTATTGTCCTAACTTATGTATCTATATTTATTAATATAAGACAATTTTCCACAATCTAAAGTTGTTGAAAATTATTAAAGGCCAATTTTGAGTTCCAAAATCATTGCTTTAAAATTTATGTGCACAGTTACTATTTAAAAGTAGTACTTTGAGGGGGAAAAAGCATTAAAATATTATCTTCACGCTTAATAATAATTAATAAAACTGGCTTAATTTTAAGCCAGCCTATAGACTCTATGGAAACAGAAAACGTAAACATAAACTAACTTAATTTATAAACAGAACACTATTTTTTTAAGAAGGGATTGTAGGTCCCACCAAGTTTTTACATCATTATTGAAGTGGTGAATTATACAATTTTTCCAACCACATGAAAGTTTTTTATATAAAGTTAGTTAACCCAAACTATAGAACCTATGGACCCAAAAAACTTAAACATAAATTGTTAACGTTCTTAATTATCTCACCACACTTTAATGCAAGGGTCAGGTTATATACTTTTGGGGTCCATTGGGGACAACTTGTTGTTTTGCAACTCCCTGCAAATTATTTTTATTAGCTGTAGGAGTAGTTGATATGGATAGATTTGTTGTCCTTTCTGGATTGTGATCATGTCTAAAATACCTATGTCACAGTGCTGCGGAATCTGTTGGCGCTCTACAAATACCTGATACTGATAATAATAATAATAAAATCTTCAGAAAAAAAATAGCTCATAGAGGGGCAAGAGGTATTTGGGTGGAGCTTTGTTGTTGTCCAGACCACAAAAATAACCCTCATCACTTTATAATTATGGGATAACCCTCAGCACTTTATACTTATGGGACAACCCTCAGCACTTTATACTTATGGGACAACCTTCAGCACTTTATACTTATGGGATAACCCTCAGCACTTTATACTTATGGGATAACCCTCAGCACTTTATACTTATGGGATAACCCTCAGCACTTTATATTTATGGGATAACCCTCAGCACTTTATACTTATGGGATAACCCTCGACACTTTATACTTATGGGACAACCCTTAGCACTTTATACTTATCGGATAACCTTCAGCACTTTATACTTATCGGATAACCCTCAGCACTTTATACTTATGGGATAATCCTCAGCACTTTATACTTATGGGATAACCCTCAGCACTTTATACTTATGGGATAACCCTCAGCACTTTATACTTATGGGATAACCCTCAGCACTTTATACTTATGGGATAACCTTCAGCACTTTATACTTATGGGATAACCCTCAGCACTTTATACTTATGGGATAACCCTCAGCACTTTATACTTATGGGATAACCCTCAGCATTTTATACTTATGGGATAACCTTCAGCACTTTATACTTATGGGATGACCCTCAGCACTTTATACTTATGGGATAACCGTCAGTGATTTCTTATGGGATTGGAGGATGTAATAGTTGTAATTTAGCCCCTCCCCCATTGTTAGTAAAATAAAGATTCTAATAGAACATCTTTGACAATTAAGCAATTTAACAGTATTGTATTATTTTTCAAAATACTATTTTATTTTTATTGTTAAAGGGTTATACATGTTGCAACGCTCATTTTTCAGAAAGGAAATGCAATTTTAAACATATTTCCAGTTTACTTCTTTTTGTATTCTTTGTATCCTTTGTTGAAGAGTAGGAACAGCAATGGAATACTGGAAGCTAGCTGAAAACATCTGGTAAGTCAATGACTTGGGCATATGTGTGTAACCACCAGTCACCAGCTAACTTCCTGTAGTGCATTGTTGTCCTGAGACTATATGCTCTTCAACAAAGCATACCAAAGGACTAATCAAATTTGGTAATATATGTAAATTGAAAAGATATTTAAAATTGTGTTTTCTAGCTGAATCATAAAAAGTTTAATTTTGACTTTACTGTCCCTTTAAGTAGTTTATGGCAAAAACACCTATTACCTTTTCATTACTAATTAACACGTTGTAATGAATGTTCCATTCTCTGTATGTTGTGTCATTTCACTGTTTTAATTTTTCTGCATTACATTTTGCAACATTCAGCATTCACTTGATACACAATTTAAGAGAAATTGTATACAGAGTTTCCATGTTTGAGAATGGTAATAAAAAAAATGTAACATTGTGATGATGATTTTATACACATCCTATTGTGTTTTAAATGATTTAAATGCACAGTTTTCAGTGACAGGGTTACCATAACACATTAATAATGCTTAGTTACTTAGTTGACTAGATTCATTAAAATTCTTAATCTGTGAGATCTTTAACAGGGAGGTCTATGAGAAGAGTGAGGTCCTTCATTGCATTTATTAAACAAAAATAAAGCAGTGGAAGATCTGTATCTCGGTAATGAACATTAAGAGGAGCACATGCTTATCATATGTATAATACATATGTATTCTATTTACTGTAGACTTCATTTTGTGTATAGCAGTTTGTTTAGGAATATTATTTTTGAAACCTACTTGGAGAGTATCATTATAAACAAAATTGTAACTGTACCACAGTTTCTGAAAAAATAAATAAAATCCTCTAATCATTCCACATTTCACTACTATTACCAGTTGAATACAGGCATACGTGTTCTCTCAAAATATGTGACAGATTTTTAACAAATAGCAAGCATATTTTATACAAAATTAGAAGTTAAAGGGACACTGAACCCAATTTTTTTCCTTTGTGATTCAGATAGAGCGTGGAATTTTAAGCAACTTTCTAATTTACTCCTATTAGCAAATGTTCTTCATTCTCTTTGTATCTTTATTTGAAAAGCAAGAATGTAAGTTTAGATGCCGGTCCATTTTTGGTGAACAACCTGGGTTGTTCTTGCTGATTGGTGGATAAATTCATCCACCAATGAACAAGTTCTGTCCAGGGTTCTGGACTTACTTTTTCAAAGATAGCAAGAGAACGAAAAAAAAAATGATAATAGGAGTAAATTAAAAAGTTGCTTAAAATTGCATGCTCTATCTCAGTGATTTGCAACCTTTTTTTTGCCGTGGCACACTTTTTTACATTAAAAAATCCTGTGGCACACTACCATCCCAAAATTTTACAAAATCACACATTGTAGCCTAATACATGATATATATATATATATATATATATATATATATATACACACTGTACTTTGCTGTCATGCCATGCCTCCTACAAACTATACATGACATATTGACATTCATTCACAAACACCCCTGCACTGTTGTCAGTCTGCCGCGGCACACCTGAGGATCTCTCACGGCACACTGGTTGAAAAACACTGCTCTATCTGAACCACAAAAGAAAAAATTTGGGTTCAGTGTCCCTTTAAAGGGACATGAAACCCCAAAAATGTTTCTTTCATGATTCATATAGAACATACAATTTTAAAACTTCTCAATTTACTTCTGTTAATTTACTTTATTCTCTTGGTATCCTTTGTTGAAGTTGCAGCAATGTACTACTGGGAGCTTGCTGAACACAATGGGTGAGTTCATGACAAGAGGCATTTATGTGCAGCCAACAATCAGTAGCTATCTCCCAATAGTGTGCAGCTTTTTCTGAGCCTAACTAGTTATGCATTTCAACAAAGGATACCAAAAGGACAACACTAATTAGATAATAACAGTAAATTTGATTTTTATTTTTTTAAATTACATGCACTATCTGAATCATAAAAATGAAATTTTGCTGTCCCTTTACTCTGCACTAGAGACTCGTGTAGTCTTTATGAGATGCTACTTTCCAGTGAGCAGCATCACTTTAAGGCAAGAAACTTGCAATACTTTAATGATACCTCTTTGTTTAACGCATAAAGCCTCTGTAAGGTTAATGAATAGTTTGCTTGTACCCAGAGCTTTAACACATTTCGTGTATCCTTGTGCAATATAACTATATGCTGTGGAAATATAATAAAAACCTAAAGCTTGATCTTCCAGTCTATCACAAATATGGATGTGTGTTGACTAATGATTGTGTAGAATTGGTGAATTGTTAACAAGCATTGGGATGAGTCGTATGGTAGACCGCTTGTTTAGCAGGTCTGCTGTGCTTTGTGAGGGTGTATTTATTCCTAGAAGCTTTAGTAAATTATTTCAGTTAGATATATCATCAGCTAATATAATAATTCCATATAGATTAAGTTGTCTGAGGCTTCATATTTAAAACATTGATAAATAGTCCCATCTTGTGAGTTTACATTCTTTACTACTTGTATTTGTCCAGGATATTGGTTGTTAGTTTACCTCATTGTAAAGGGACATACTAACAAACTATTATGTTGATCTGATATAGATTAATGAACAAACAATACAGATATACAAATATGTTGTGTTTTATTGAGTATAATTAGCATTGGTGATGCACTAGAAGTTTAACCAATAGCAAAATAGCAGATCAGGGTTTCAGGTGATCAGAATCCATTGTCTGATCAGTCTCTGTCCATTATTTCAATTTGTGTGGTACTTTTTCTTATTACTGTCCACTATCATATTATGGATTACATCAGGTAAAAGCAACATAGAATCATGTTTAACTTTTAAGAACAATAGTGGCACAGAACCAAATGAAGAAAGCATTTCCCCTAATGTACATATATAGTATTATGTTGAGCTCAGCTTCTTAGAAAAAAATCTGTCTATCTGTGTCATAAAGCAAGTACACTATCTTATAAAGCTACATTTTTCTTTCATGAATCAGACAGAGCATGTGATTTTTTTTTTCAAATATTTATTTATATCCAACAAGGACCCATAACAATCAGATAGTAGTAAAAGAAACATAGCCATTAAATAAAAACAAAAGTAAAACTTTTTCCAAACCATAGCTTGGGTATAACAAGTGTACATATAGTATATAAATTATTCCCCATTCAATACTATGTTATAGGTACATATCAACTCTTTGGATGTGTCTTATGTAAAGAAAAAGAATAACCCAGATAATAATATTATGCTTCATGATACTCTATACCTTGTTGAGTTTTTATTTTTACATAGAAAAACAACACAATACCCCAAAACAACAACAAAAAAAAAACACCCCTTCACCATCTCCCCAGCAGAACTAGTTCAGAATTACGTAAGGGATGTATCAAATATTCAATTTCCGTGGGAGAAAAAACTTTTATAAATGCTGACCATTTGAGAAAGAATTTAACAACATGGACATCATTATCAACACTAATATTATATTGTTCAAGAATGCATTGTTTTTTTAAACAGTTTTTAATTTCTGATATACTAGGGACCGTAAGCGTTTTCCATTTTTTAAAGATAAGATATCTAACAGCCAATATAGTTATATTAATAAACTTCACATTGAGTTGTCTATCTTCTGGGTCAGGAAAGAGAAAAATTATATGTCTGCCTATCAAATTTAATGATGAGAGCTTTAGTATCTTACAAAGCCAAAATTGGACTTTGGACCATACGTTTTTAATTTTAGGGCAGGTCCATAACATGTGCAGGAGGTTTGCAGAGGGAAACGAGCATTTAGGACATGTAATAAAATTCATACTGCCGCATCTCGCTCCTTTTTCTGGTGTAAAATATGTCATATGTAACAACTTCAAATGAGATTCTCTCCATGTGGCAGAAAGGGTTGTTTGAGTAACCTTTCGAATTGAGAGAGAAGGTATTTTAGATTCTACTTCCTGAGATATCAATGTGGCCCAATTAATAGCAATTTTGTCAAGATTAATTGTGCCCCTGTCGGAGACAATAATCAGATAGCATGGAGAAATTGACATGAGTCTATTTTTTGCCAGAATGAACCAGTTTTCTATGCGCCCCAGTGACCAATTCCAGCCATACTCATTCACTAACTTCATAGCATAGTGTCTAGCCTGAAGATAGGCAAAAAAGTTTCTCTGGGAGATATTGAATTCCACCCTAAGAGCATCAAATGATTTCACACATCTTTTTTTTATGTCAAGTATCTGAAGAACATTAGCAAGCCCTTGGGTCTTCCACTCTAAAAAGATTGAAGATGGTGTTCCTAACTGAAATTGTGGGTTCCCCAAAAAACCTAGGAAACTCGACACCCGATGTTCTATTCCTAGCAAAGTACATATCTTTCTCCAAGCTAGAATTATATTATAAATAGATCTATAGCGTTTAACTTGGGGTGGGATATGAGTAGTGTCGAGATGAATCAACGCAATAGGTGAAAAAGGATACAAAATACTGGTCTCTAAGTCATTATTTGTAACATAATTATGAGCAAAAAGCCAATCTGCTAGAATACGAACCAAAAATACATAATTATATACTCGTAAATCAGGTAAAGCCAGGCCTCCGGATCCTATTGGAAGGGAGAGTTTTGCAAGTGATATTCTGGATTTCCTACCTTGCCACAGGAAAAACCGGAGTTGTGAATTGAATAAACTCAAATCGTTCTTTCTTAAAATAAAAGGAATATTTTGAAGGACATATAAAATTTTTGGTAATAAGATCATCTTATAAGCTGCTATGCGTCCAGACAAGGACAAGGGTAAAGTCTGCCAGCTCTTAAAAACTGATTTAACCTTATTCAACACAGGAGGAATGTTCAGAGAATACCAGGAATCAGGATTACTTGAGACATTTATACCCAAATATCTAAATGAGTCATTCACTATAGAGAAGGGTACATTTATAGGAGAGCAGTCTGTGTGCCTTATCCAGAGAAGTTCAGATTTCTTTATATTTACCTTATATCCTGAAAAGGAACCAAACTGTTGTATAGTTGATAAGAGAATAGGTAAATTTCTACGTAAATTAGAAAGATAAATGAGAATATCATCAGCATATAATGCTATTTTCAACTCCCGCCCAGCCACCCCAATCCCCTCCAATCTCTGTCTTATCATTATAGCAAAAGGTTCTATAGCAATATTAAAAAGAAGCGGGGAAAGGGGACACCCCTGCCTAGTCCCCCTATGCAGAATTATTTCTGGGGATAGCTGGCCATTTACTATCATTCTTGTGGAGGCTGTACGATAAAATTTTTCAATAAACTTAGCAAATTTACCTTTTAGCCCAAATTGTTCTAATGAAAATAGAAGATGATCATGGTAAACTGAGTCAAAGGCCTTTTCGGCGTCAATAGCCAAAATTGCCAAGTCTGGAATACCTCCCTCCTCTGAATGATCAGCATCCGTACCATTCGAAAAGTAATCCAAGGTAAGCAGGAGTTCCCTTATTTTAGCCGCAGAGTTCCTATTCTTCATAAAACCAGCCTGATCTGGGCTAATAATCAAGGGAAGAAGGGACTGGAGTCTCTGGGCGAGAATCGTAGTCAACAATTTATAATCAGTGTTCATCAAAGCTATGGGTCTATATGACTCGACCATTCTTGCATCTTTACCCTTTTTTAAAATTAAAGACGTGTATGAAGCTGTAAAATTAGATGAGGGTTCATTTCCCTCTATATATATATAGTTGAATAATAAGGTTAAATCAGGTATTACAGTGGAGGGTATCATTTTATAGAACTCATTAGGTATTCCGTCCAGGCCGGGTGCTTTGTTATATGCCAAATTTTTAATTGCCTTTGCAACTTCTATTTCCGTAATGGGAGATTCAAGTTCCTTAATTAGACTAGGTGTTAATGTTGGAAAAGAGATTTCTCCCCAGAATTTCTGACGTTCTGTGAAGTCAGAAGTCCTGGGGGAGTATATTCCCTTATAGTAATCATAAAAAATTTGAACAAGATCCTGAGAGGAACTAAACATCTGTCCCTCTTTTTCTAGGGAATCTATTAACTGAGAACCTAAGTCCTGCCTTAACAGTCTAGCCAAAAGTTTTCCCGTCTTGTTCCCATATTTGTAAAGTTTCGCAGAAAACCGAACTTCCTGCTGAGTAGATTTATAAAGTAGGAATGAGTCTCTCTCTTCTAATGCAGCAATATATTTAACCCATTTCTGGGACGTCTTTTCTAATAGATATGAGTTATAAGCATTTGTAACTGCGCGAAGAAGTTCATTTTCGCGTTTTTTAAATTTCTTGGTACGCCGAATGGTGTATGCCAGAATTTCCCCCCTCAGCACTGCTTTAGCAGTTTCCCAGAACAAAGAAGGACGGGCTCTAGCCTCCGCATTAAACAAGGCAAAGTCCTGAAACTTAGTTTCGAGGAAGCCTCTGAATCCAGAATCAGCAGACAAATATTTAGGAAAGAAAAACCGATTATTTATATGTGAAAGGCCAGTCGTATAAATCTCAAAGCAGATTGGAGCATGATCAGATACAACAATAGGCAAAATTTGAGCTGATACTTTGTGTTTACAAAGTCTTTCATCAACCAAAAATAAATCAATCCGTGACAGTGATTTATGTGCTTTTGAGAGACATGTAAAATCACGTGTATCCGGATTCAATATCCTCCAAATATCCTTAACTCTCAAATTAGAAAAGATCCTGGAGAACAACTTTGCCTCGAGACTATCTCTTTTAGTTTTTTTGACTAATGGCTGCTGCCTCATTCTATCAATTGGGTATTGAGGAGCCATATTAAAGTCACCAGCTAAAATTAAAAAACCCTCTGCACATGTCATGAGCCTGGCCTGAAGTGTATCCCAAAATGAGAGACTAAAAACATTTGGAGCATATACATTGCATAAAGTATACAAAACATTAGCAACCTTAATTTTCAGTATGATATATCTCCCCTCCTCATCTGATTCACTTTGTATTATCTCATATTTGAGTTTTTTACCCAGAAGAATAGCAACTCCACCTTTTCGGCTAGAACTAGGTGAAAAAAAGACCTCCTTAACCCAAGACGATTTTAGTTTAAGAATTTCTTGAGTCTTTAAGTGGGTTTCTTGTAGAAAAGCAATAGCAGTACCTATTTTCTTCAAATAGGAAATTATCGTTTTTCTCTTAATAGGAGAAGTTAGCCCTCCTATATTCCATGAGGTAAATTTAATCCCAGTCATTATAGTAGGTATCTATGTTCCAGAAGGGAAGATGGTGAGGAAAAAAAAAGGGAAAAGGAAAACCCCAAAACATACGACTAATCCACCTGAGCCGTATGTTGCCCATTTGCTGAAAAGGGCCCATCTTAGAGGAAAAAATGAGAAATAACAGATCTATTCTAATTTTTACCAAGGGAAAAAAAAACTAAATAGTGTGTCACCTCAACTGCTCAGGTGTGCAGTTTTTGGTGAAAAAAGATTCTGCCGTACGGGCAGAATCAAAAAAATGCAAAGTGTTGTTACACACAAGTCGTAACCTGGCAGGATGTAAGATTGTCGCTCGCAGCCCCTGCTGTATAAACTTAGTGCATACCGGAGCCAACTGCCTTCTTTTTGAGGCAGTTTCAGCTGCATAGTCTTGAAATAAAAGGATTTTTGTACCTTCTAGTAATATAGGTTGATTTTTACGAAAGGCTTGTAGAAATGTAATCTTGTCCTGGTAATTCAGGAATTTAGCTATGATTGGCCTTGGCCTCATATTTTCTTTAGATAAAGGTGATGGCCCTAACCTGTGCACCCTTTCTATAACTGGCTGCGTTTGAGGTATGTTCAACAATGCTGGTAATGTTTGTGTTATGAATTTATTTAAATCCTCAAACTGCTTCCCCTCAGGTACCCCCACTACTTTCAAGTTATTGCGCCTAGCGCGATTTTCCAAGTCTTCTACTTTATTTTGCAATTTAGCAAGGGCTGAGGAAGTGGCTTCTAGTTTACTGTTTTGAGCTAGAGTGAGATCTTCTAAGTCAGAGACTCTCTGTTCAACTTCAGAGAATCTTTCCGAGAATTGTTTGACTTCTGTAGCTAGCTGCGCAATATCTTGTTTGATTTCTATTCTAAGTGAATCAAACTTGGGTGCAAGAGCAGCAGAGATATTTAAGACTAGGGACTGTGTATCAGCAGAATCAGATAAGTTTGACGATTCTTGGGTTACCAGTTGTGGCTCACCCACAGGCTCTGTATTAGGTTTATGTTTTTTATCCCTCTGTCTAGCCGACATGACTGAAGGTGATGTGCGAGATTGTGTGTGTAGAAATTTATCCATAAAATAATGGGAGTGGATTGTGATAGGGAGCAAAAAAGAAAAAAAAAAAAAAAAAGAAAGAGACAAACTAATCTACTAAAGAAGGGAGAGAGGTGTGAGGGATATGTGAAAAAGGAAAGTGCACACTTTTGTGTATTGTTGGATGTTATCTTCTCCTCTAAAAGGAGAGAGAAAAAAGAAAAATTAACCGTGAACTAAGTGAGTCAGGTTCAGTCATGCTGGTGACAAGATAAGATATATCATATCACAGAGAAGGGGTCCTACTGTGGAGCCCACAATCTTTAAGAAAGCCCTCAATAGTGATTAATATACCGTTTTAAATTTTCAGTTGAGAACAGAAAAAACAGTGTTTAACAACTCAAGTCTCCTAGTCCTAGGCCATCAGATCAATGTTTTATAAATTTTAGAAAGAAATCAGCTTTTAAGGTACTTTTAAACTACTTGGTACTCAGATTATTTCGCCTGTGTGTATCTGGGACACCAGATTACTTGTAGGCTATTAGCACACCTTTAAACTAAGTGTAATTCACTGCTATGAGCCCAGTACTCATGATATGTTTTAACAGAGCTTGATGTAACTTTAAAAGTTGAGCAAAGCTATACAAGGTAATCCAATAATATAATACGTTTGCTGTGGGTCTGAGAAAAAAACAAAAGAAACCCCCAGTCAATTAGTAACATTCTGAATGGTTCAAAAAATATGATAATACAATGTTTCACATTTTGCTGCTACAAATTAACAACATACAGTTTCCAGGAGAAATATATTCCAGTTAGAAACTAGGGGGTTCTAAATTTTAAGTTGTCATAAATACAAATTAAAGAAAACAAACCTAGCAAATTTAGGTATTATAAAGCGCTTATAGGCCAATAGCCGTTATTTATATCAGGGTCAAACACACCTCTAAGCTAAATATAATTTACTTCTTTGAGGCCAATACTCATAGTATATTTTAACACCACTGGATGTGACTTCAAAACTTAGGCAGAGCTACATAGAGTAGTCCGGTGTTATAGTACACTTGCTGTGGGTCTGAGAGAGAAACAAGCGAAAACCCCCAGTCAATTAGTAACAGACTAAATGGTTCAGGAAATAAGATAATACAATGTTTCACATTTTGCTGCTATAAGTTAACAACATGCACTTTCAAGGAAAAATATATACCATTTAGAAACTAAGGTGTTCTAAGTTTTAACTTATCGTAAGTAGCAGCTAAAGAGAACAGATCTAACAAGTTTAGGTGTTATACAGTGCTTGCAGACAAATAGCCGTTATTTCTATCAAGGTCAGGCCGGCTGTCATAGCTTATAGATTATGTGCAAACCCCAGCAAAGGGAAAAAAAGAACAAGTAATAAGGGTCCAATACTGAGCCAAGTCATTCCAGGGTAGAGGCGGCTAAAAAGGAAAACAAAACTGCAAGTTTTATCCCAGGAGTTCTACGTTACCCAGAACCAATAGACCAAGTTTTGAGCAGGGGATAACCAGCGATCATCAGCCTCAGCCCCCCCTCACGCAGCATCGGTGGGAAGGGGAGCGTCTTCCAGGTCGAGGAAACAACGATTGCTGGGAAACAAATCAGCAGGCTGCGATACACAGAAACCAATATCCTCGTCTCCTGCGACTTTTTCAGAAAAGCCGGTCAGCTACTCTCAAGGGTGTGACTCATATGCTGCCACAATCACTCCATCAGCCGACATCGACAATATTCCTGAGTCTCAACACCTTGGCAAGAGGCAGAAGAAAGAAGGCAGAGGCGGGAGGGAAGGCATCCACAACTACCGCTCCAACAGCTCCACGTTATCCTTCCCGGAACCAGCCCTGCACCAGGGATCGACCCGTCTCCTCCAGCAGTGGCCCCCCCTCACGCAGCACCGGTGGGAGGGGGAATGCCACTTCAGCGCAGAAATACAAGTAAAAAGAAAAACAGCGGGCTACACCATCCGCACCCACTGGTCTAGCCACAATGCCGGTACGATGTACAGGTAACTCCAGCTCCAACTCCTAGGTATTCAATAAAGCTGCACACAGGAGAGCGGTAAGTTCTCAGAGTCCACACAACTTATGATAAGTGCAGCGCCTCTCAGCTCCGTCCTCCGTTTCAATTTATTCAGCAGTGATCGGGAATTTGACTTGCCTGTTGGTTTAACTGAGCACTTCTTCTTGGGTTACCCCGGCTTAATAAGGGGATTGTGTGACAACAACCGTTTTTTAAAGGGTATTAATTTTGCTGTAATGATAGGTCCTTTTTCAGGGCTGCTACCTGCAGCTATTTAGTGCAATGTCAGGGCACTATAGAGTTTCCAGCAGCGGTGATATTCAGCAATACAAGCCACCCTAAACTAGAGGGTTTTAGGCGCGGTTCCACACCAACAGCTTGTAGGTAGGAGAGATCAGGACAGGTGCAGCACCTGATCACACACCTGTGCTCCTCCTCCGGAAGCTCTCAGAGCATGTGATTTTAAACAACTATCCAATTTGCTTCTATTATCTAAATTGCATCATTCCCTCTCTCCTTAGTTGAAAAGCATATCTAGATAGGCTCATGAGCAGCAATGCATTACCGGGAGGTAGCTGCTGATTTGTAGCTGCATAAAAATGCTTCTTTTCTTTGGTTCACCAGATGTCTTCAGATAGCTCCCAGTAGTGCATAGCTGCTCCTTCAAAACAGGATACCATGAGAATGAAGAAAATTGGATAAAAGAAGTAAATTAGAAACTTTAATAAAATCACATGCTCTATTTGAACCAAGAAAAAGGAAAATGTTGGGTTTCATGTCCCTTTAAACGCTGAAGTGATGCAGCATTGCTATAAAAAGCTTACTAGAAAATATCACCTGATCATCTCAATGTAAAAAAAGGAAGATATTTTACCTTAAAATGTCCTAAGTAGCCAATCAGGATGCTAGCCGCATGTTTTGTTGCCTTCTCCTTTTAAAGCAGTTTCCTATTAAATCTCATGAGATTTAAGTGACCTCTGGTTAGTTTTTAAAGCACTAATTGCTATCGCAAGCTTGTGGTAGCATTAACCAGCCACTTGTATTGGCTGGTTATTTATCGTGTGCCTGTAAATGGGCGAATTTACCCATTTACGGGAGCACGTTAAATTAGCGTTCCACTTCTAATCTAGCCCTTAGTATTTTACAAATAAAATATACCCTAGGTATTTGTAGGGAAAATAAAGTGTGTATAGGATAAATATTATGTAGTGTTGTGTATGTAGGCATGTATATATCTATAGTGTGTGTAAAATAAGTGTTCTGTAAAGAAAGACCTTTTTGAGTTCAAAGATCTAGTGTGACCTAACCAATTCCAACTATGCAGATAAAATAAATTTCACCCTTTTAAAATATATATTTTTAAATACATTTTTCACAGTCTCCTACAAAAAAAAAAAACGGCAATCAAAAATACACAATTACAATATGATAAATAGAATCAATTTAAATTAGCAATCACCATAAACAAGATGTTAATTACAGCAAATGTGAGCCCTTTTAATAATGACTCACTATGTTCTAGATTACAAGTGGTACACTATTGTTAGTTAACTAATGTGCATATTACAAGTGTAAAGTAAATGGTTGGGCTCTAGAGCAATCAAAATGTGTGCTCAACGGATTAAAGTGCCTGAAGGCCAAGTATAAAGTGTAAGGGTTAAAAAAATGTTTGCCAAACACAACATAAAATCATTAAAATAAGGTATTACACTCATATACAAACTTTCTGATAAAATGTTTTTTATAAATATTAATAAAAATGTTTTATAAGGGTTAAAAGGGATATGGTATATGACAAGGTGATTAACTGGGAAGGGCAAGAATGTATACATATATGCCTATATATATATATATATATATCACCTGTTTTGTACAATGTTTTTGTTACAACAGGAAATTAAACATTGCACGCAGATAAGTCTGGCTACTTCCATTTATTTAGCATTACAGCGGGACTGTGAGTTCTATATTATTGTGACTGTGTTTGTTCCCGTATACTGCACTGTGGAGGGTTTATCATTGTTGGAGAACCTTTTTATGAGGAACTTTCATTCTTCTGTCTTGCATGAACTCGCTGCTACTGATCAGCTATGAAAGTATGCGGGATGCTTACCTAACCCTGTTTATACATACGGCTGTTATGTTTTGCTATTTCTCTGCTTATTCTGCTTTATGCCTGCCTGCACTTCATGATAGTACGACCCACTTAGAACCCTATTTGTGAACCTGCCCAGGGTGTGCCTTCTGGCTCTTGCCAAGGGGATTCTGTGTGCAGATGGGGTGTAGTGGAATCATTCTACCCTGCAGACTTCTTGCTCCTGATGTATATTACTGTATGGGCCCTTGCTAGTCACGTGATATAGCTTTTGTTTTATATGTATTCTCTTTTTGTACCTAATGTATATTTCTCTTGTAAGGTGTATCCAGTCCACGGATCATCCATTACTTGTGGGATATTCTCATTCCCAACAGGAAGTTGCAAGAGGACACCCACAGCAGAGCTGTAATATAGCTCCTCCCCTAACTGTCATAGCCAGTCATTCTCTTGCAACTCTCAACAAGCAAGGACGTTGTAGGAGAGAATGGTTAAATATAGCTAGTTTATTTTCTTCAATCAAAAGTTTGTTATTTTTAAATAGTACCGGAGTTGTGCTATTTTATCTCAGGCAGTAAATAGAAGAAGAATCTGCCTGAGGTTTCTATGATCTTAGCAGGTTGTAACTAAGATCCATTGCTATTCTCACATATGTCTGAGGGGATTACACAGATGAGGTAACTTCAGCGAGAGAATGGCGTGCAGTTTATTCTGCTATCAGGTATGTGCAGTTATAATTTTTTCTAGAGATGGAAAACACTAGAAAATGCTGCTGATACCGGATTAATGTAAGTTAAGCCTGAATACAGTGATTTAATAACGACTGGTATCATGCTTACTCCCAGGGGTAATACCCTTATGATATTTACAATATAAAACGTTTGCTGGCATGTTTAATCGTTTTTATATATGCTTTGGTGATAAAACTTTATTGGGGCCTAGTTTTTTCCACATGGCTGGCTTAAATTTTGACTAGAAACAATTTCCACTGTTGTAGTATAAAAGTTACAGTTGGTGCAGTTAAAATTACAAACTGTGACATCCAGCTTCCCTCAAAGGCCCTCTGAATGCTATAGGACATCTCTAAAGGGCCCAAAGGCTTTCCAAAGTCGTTTATTGGGGAAGGTAGGGCCACAGCTTGCTGTGGCAGTTGGTTGTGACTGTTAAAAAATGTCTATTTCGTTTTTTTGATCCGTTTTTTGAACTAAGGGGTTAATCATCCATTTGCAAGTGGGTGCAATGCTCTGTTAGCCTATTATACACACTGTAAAAATTTTGTTTGATTTACTGCATTTTTTCACTGTTTTTCAAATTCTGACAAAATTTGTTTCTCTTAAAGGCACAGTACCGTTTTTTAGATTTGCTTGTTAACTTGATTTAAAGTGTTTTCCAAGCTTGCTAGTCTCATTGCTATTCTGTATAAACATGTCTGACATAGAAGAAACTCCTTGTTTATTATGTTTAAAAGCCATGGTGGAACCCCCTCTTAGAATGTGTACCAAATGTACTGATTTCATTTTATGCAATAAAGATCATTTTCTGTCTTTAAAAAATGTATCACCAGAGGAATCTGACGAGGGGGAAGTTATGCCGACTAACTTTCCCCACGTGTCAGACCCTTTGACTCCCGCTTAAGGGACTCACGCTCAAATGGCGCCAAGTACATCTAGGGCGCCCATAGCGTTTACTTTACAAGACATGGCGGCAGTCATGGATAATACACTGTCAGCGGTATTAGCCAGACTACCTGAACTTAGAGGTAAGCAAGATAGCTCTGGGGTGAGACAAAATGCAGAGCATACTGACGCTTTAAGAACCATGTCTGATACTGCCTCACAATATGCAGAAGCTGAGGAAAGAGAGCTTCAGTCAGTGGGTGATGTTAATGACTCAGGAAAGATACCTGATTCTAATATTTCTACATTTAAATTTAAGCTTGAACACCTCCGCGTGTTGCTTAGGGAGGTTTTAGCTGCTCTGAATGACTGTGATACCATTGCAGTGCCAGAGAAATTGTGTAGACTGGATAAATACTTTGCAGTGCCGGTGTGTACTGATGTTTTTCCAAATACCTAAAAGGTTTACAGAAATTATTAATAAGGAATGGGATAGACCAGGTGTGCCGTTCTCTTCCCCTCCTATTTTTAGAAAAATGTTTCCAATAGACGCCACCACATGGGACTTATGGCAGACAGTCCCTAAGGTGGAGGGAGCAGTTTCTACTCTAGTAAAGCGTACTACTATCCCTGTCGAGGACAGTTGTGCTTTTTTTTTTTTTTTAGATCCAATGGATAAAAATTAGAGGTTACCTTAAGAAAATATTTATTCAACAAGGTTTTATCCTACAGCCCCTTGCATGCATTGCCCCTGTCACTGCTGCTGCGGCGTACTGGTTTGAGTCTCTGGAAGAGGCTTTACAGGTAGCGACTCCATTGGATGACATACTTGGCAAACTTAGAGCACTTAAGCTAGCCAATTATTTTATTCTGATGCCATTGTTCATTGACTAAACTAACGGCTAAGAATTCTGGTTTTGCTATACAGGCGCGCAGAGCGCTATGACTTAGATCATGGTCAGCTGACGTGACTTCAAAATCTAAGCTACTTAACATTCCCTTCAAGGGGCAGACCCTATTCGGGCCTGGTTGAAGGAGATTATTGCTGATATCACTGGAGGAAAAGGTCATGCCCTTCCTCAGGACAGGTCCAAATCTAGGGCCAAACAGTCTAATTTTCGTGCCTTTCAAAACTTCAAGGCAGGTGCGGCATCAACTTCCTATAATAATAAACAAGAGGGAACTTTTGCTCAATCCAAGACGGTCTGGAGACCAAACCTGACATGGAAAAAAGGTAAGCAGGTAAAAAAGCCTGCTGCTGCCTCTAAGACAGCATGAAGGAACGGCCCCCTATCCGGGAACGGATCTAGTAGGGGGCAGACTTTCACTCTTTGCCCAGGCGTGGGCAAGAGATGTTCAGGATCCCTGGTCGTTGGAAATTATATCCCAGGGATATCTTCTGGACTTCAAAGCTTCCCCCCCAAAAGGGAGATTTCACCTTTCACAATTATCTGCACACCAGATAAAGAGAGAGGCATTCTTACACTGTGTACGAGTCCTAGTTATGGGAGTGATCCATCCAGTTCCAAAGGAGGAACAGGGACAGGGTTTTAACTCAAATCTGTTTGTGGTTCCCAAAAAAGAGGGAACCTTCAGACCAATTTTGGATCTAAAGATCTTAAACAAATTCCTCAAAGTTCCATCGTTCAAGATGGAAACTATTCGTACCATCCTACCACTGATCCAGGAGGGTCAATATATGACTACAGTGGATCTAAAGGATGCTTATCTTCACATTCCGATACACAAAGATCATCATCGGTTTCTCAGGTTTGCCTTTTAAGACAGGCATTACCAGTTGTAGCTCTTCCCTTGGGATTAGCTACAGCCCCAAGAATCTTTACAAAGGTTCTAGGGTCACTTATGGAGGTCCTAAGGCCATGGGGCATAGCAGTAGCCCCTTATTTAGACGACATCCTGATACAGGCGTCAAACTTCCAAATTGCCAAGTCTCATACGGACGTAGTACTGGCATTTCTGTGGTCGCATGGGTGGAAAGTGAACGAGGAAAAGAGTTCTCTATCCCCACTCACAAGAGTTTCCTTTCTAGGGACTCTGATAGATTCTGTAGAAATTAAAATTCACCTGACGGAGTCCAGGTTATCAAAGCTTCTAAATTCCTGCCGGGTTCTTCATTCCATTCCGCTCCCTTCGGTGGTTCAGTGTATGGAAGTAATCGGCTTAATGGTAGCGGCAATGGACATAGAGCCGTTTGCACGCTTACATCTCAGACCGCTGCAACTATGCATGCTCAGTCAATGGAGCGGGGATTACACAGATTTGTCCCCTCAACTGAATCTGGACCAAGAGACCAGGGATTCTCTTCTCTGGTGGCTATCTCGGGTCCATCTGTCCAAAGGTATGACCTTTTGCAGGCCAGATTGGACAATTGTTACGACAGATGCCAGCCTTCTAGGTTGGGGTGCAGTCTGGAACTCCCTGAAGGCTCAGGGATCGTGGACTCAGGAGGAGTCTCTCCTTCCATTAAATATTCTGGAACTAAGAGCGATATTCAAGGCTTTTCAGGCTTGGCCTCAGTTAGCAACTCTGAGGTACATCAGATTTCAGTCGGACAACATCACGACTGTAGCTTACATCAACCATCAAGGGGGAACGAGAAGTTCCCTAGAGATGTTAGAAGTTTTAAAAAGTAATTCGCTGGGCAGAGATTCACTCTTGCCACCTATCAGCTATCCATATCCCAGGTGTAGAGCACTGGGAGGCGGATTTTCTAAGTCGTCAGACTTTTCATCCGGGAGAGTGGGAACTCCATCCGGAGGCATTTGCACAACTGATTCATCGTTGGGGCAAACCAGAACTGGATCTCATGGCGTCTCGCCAGAACGCCAAGCTTCCGTGTTACGGATCCAGGTCCAGGGATCCCAAGGCGACACTGATAGATGCTCTAGCAGCGCCCTGGTCTTTCAACCTGGCTTATGTGTTTCCACCGTTTCCTCTGCTCCCTCGACTGATTGCCAAGATCAATCAGGAGAGAGCATCGGTGATTCTGATAGCACCTGCGTGGCCACGCAGGACCTGGTATGCAGATCTAGTGGACATGTCATCCTTTCCACCATGGTCTCTGCCTCTGAAACAGGACCTTCTACTTCAGGGTCCTTTCAACCATCCAAATCTAATTTCTCTGAGGCTGACTGCCTGGAGATTGAACGCTTGATTTTATCAAAGCGTGGCTTCTCTGAGTCAGTTATTGATACCTTAATACAGGCACGAAATCCTGTCACCAGGAAAATTTACCATAAGGTATGGCGTAGATATCTTTATTGGTGTGAATCCAAGGGTTACTCATGGAGTAAGGTCAGGATTGCTAGGATATTATCTTTTCTCCAAGAAGGTTTGGAAAAAGGATTGTCAGCTAGTTAAGCGTCTGGCAGATGTTCCAGACGTTCAGGCATTTTGTCAGGCTTTAGTTAGAATCAAGCCTGTGTTTAAACCTGTTGCTCCACCATGGAGCTTAAACTTGGTTCTTAAGGTTCTTCAAGGAGTTCCGTTTGAACCTCTTCATTCCATAGATATCAAGCTTTTATCTTGGAAAGTTCTTTTTTTGGTAGCTATTTCCTCGGCTCATAGAGTCTCTGAGCTATCTGCCTTACAATGTGATTCTCCTTATCTGATTTTTCATACGGATAAGGTAGTCCTGCATAGCAAACCTGGGTTCTTACCTAAGGTGGTATCTAACAAGAATATCAATCAAGAGATTGTTGTTCCATCCTTGTGTTACACAATTTGGACGTGGTCCGTGCTTTAAAGTTTTACTTACAAGCTACTAAAGATTTTCGTCAAACATCTGCTTTGTTTGTTGTCTACTCTGGACAGAGGAGAGGTCAAAAGGCTTCGGCAACCTCTTTTTCTTTTTGACTAAGAAGCTTAATCCGCTTAGCCTATGAGACTGCTGGACAGCAACCTCCTGAAAGGATTACAGCTCATTCCACTAGAGCTGTGGCTTCCACTTGGGCCTTTAAAAATGAGACTTCTTTGGATCAGATTTGCAAGGCGACGACTTGGTCTTCGCTTCATATTTTTTCAAAATTTTACAAATTTGATACTTTTGCTTCTTCGGAGGCTATATTTGGGAGAAAGGTTTTACGGGCAGTGGTTCCTTCCATTTAAGTTCCTGCCTTGTCCCTCCCTTCATCCGTGTACTTTAGCTTTGGTATTGGTATCCCACAAGTAATGGATGATCCGTGGACTGGATACACCTTACAAGAGAAAACACAATTTATGCTTACCTGATAAATTTATTTATCTTGTAGTGTATCCAGTCCACGGCCCGCCCTGTCATTTTAAGGCAGGTAATTTTAAAATTTAAACTACAGTAACCACTGCACCCTATGGTTCCTCCTTTCTCGGCATTGTTTTCAGTCGAATGACTGGCTATGACAGTTAGGGGAGGAGCTATATTACAGCTCTGCTGTGGGTGTCCTCTTGCAACTTTCTGTTGGGAATGAGAATATCCCACAAGTAATGGATGATCCGTGGACTGGATACACCACAAGAGAAATAAATTTATCAGGTAAGCATAAATTGTGTTATTGTTGACTTATTGATGATGACATGTAGGTTTACTGTCCACTTTATGCCTAGATTTGTAGGCGCAGAATAAACATACAGCTTTCTTGATATGTAAAAAGAGTGCTTTATTCTCTATCTTTAGTAGGAACATGTATTTTGATGTGTCCTGTTTCTCTTCTTATAGTCTATTGTTATAATTATTCTATAGGGTTTGCACCATCTATATGCTTAAGTGCCTTTTTTACCTTAGATTTGTATCAGTGATACATATCATATCTGCCATTGATATTCTCTCTGTAATTAGTTTATAAAAAATCCCCATTTAATCCTTGTATAAAAAGGTTGTTATTAATGATTCCAGGTGAAAATAAAACCAAAACACATAGGGCTAGATTATATGTGGAGAGCAAAATATTGCTTCTGCGTAAGCGATATTTGCGCTCAACTTAGTAATACCCACACCCGCTCCATTTAACACCTAAAAACTGCTTTTAAAAATGCTAATATGTTTGTTTTACAAAAAGCCACTACACACATTTTTGGGGGGGCAATTAGGGCACATTTTAAAAATGAACAAGAGGTCTGACCTCTGGTTAATTATTTGAGCTCTAATTGCTACCATGTGCTGACGGTAGCGATAACCAACCACTTGTAATGGTTGTTTACTTATTGTGTGCCCGTAACTTAGGAGTCCACTTGTAATCAAGCCCATAATCTGTGAAAATAAAAAAATACAAAATTCTCAATATCATCTGTGTATAAATACGAAACTTTTAGTGATTCCAGGTGAAAATAAAACCTAAACATATAATCTGTGGGGGGAAAAAAGGACACCCATTATAACAGTGTTATGAAAAATGCAGATACAATCCCTTGTGAATATATTAGAGGGGAGTCTAGAACAAGTCATCAGTGACAGCTGCTTCTTAATTTTTGGCTGTTTGCTAATGTAAACCTGCAGCTGGAACCTTTGATAAATCTGGGCCTTAGTGAAGACAATATCAAAACATATATTCTATTTAATTTCATCTTTAATATAGAAAGAATTAAACCTTTTTATTTTTATAATGCAAACATTGTGCCATTCGCTGGTTATTTACTTCCAGGAAGGTTTGAGAAAAAGCAAGCAAATATGCTATGAATATCATTGTAAAGCATGCAATAGTAATTATTGCACATATAAGTTTACATTTACCTGATTGTAGACAAATAACATAAAAAGCAGTTATTCAAATTCTAAGTAAAGGGGCAGTCCAAAATGTTTTATTATTTAAAAAGATAGATAATCTCTTTATAACCCATTCCGCAGTTTTGCACAGCGAGCACAGTTATATTAATATACTTTTAACCTCTGTGATTACCTTGTATCTAAGCCTCTTTTGACAGCCCCCTTATCACATGGCTATTTTTTTTAATTATCTATTGACTTGCATTTTAGCCAATTATTTATAAATAACTCCAAGGGTGTGAGCACAATCTTATATCTATATGGCCCACATGAACTAGCAGTCTCCTGTTGTGAAAAGCAAATAAAAAAGCCTGAAATTTAGAGTTTTAAATGTTATAAAGTATATTAATATAACAATGTTGTTTGTGCAAAACTGCGGAATGGGTAGTAAAGGTGTTATCTATCTTTTTTAAAAATAACACTTTTGGTGTTGACTGTCCCTTTAATTAGAGTGGCTTAAAATAAGAAACTTGAAATAGCCCTGTGACAACCAGGATTAACCAACTCTGAACCAGTCACTTGTTTGGCACAGAAAGGGTTAACAGACCCTTTCCACTTTAACTAATCTGTCACAGTCCAGCTACTCCAGGCAAGTCTGTGACTTAGTTCAGTGGGTGCAAGAACACTCTCTAGTCTGCCCAAACTCCCCTTTAATCCCACACTAAATTATCTCTAAGATGCCACCACTTAAGATTTATTATATGGGAAATCTTAAGGAACCCAGTCTAAAAAATTAAATCTCAGAATACGATTTAGCAAAAAATAATCTAAAATCACAGTAATAATACTACCAGTGTCTTTCAGTAACTTGGTTCAAATATTAGACAAGGCAAAAACTTAATAAAGGAATGATTTATTATGCAAAAGAGGATACACAGTGCATTATTAATAAAAATATGATAATAAATATAATTATACACAAACAGTTTTTTTTAAATAAAAAAGAGAAATAACAGAAACCTTGTACTTTCCTAGCTTAAAGGGATACTAACCCCATATTTTTTCTTTCATGATTCAGATAGAGCAGCAAATTTAAGAAATGTTCTAATTTACTCCTGTTATCAATTTTTCTTTGTTCTCATGTTATCTTGATTTGAAAAAGCAGTAATGAAAGGTTAGGAGCCGGCCCATTTTTAGTTCAGCACCTTGGTAGAGCTTGCTGATTGGTTTGCTACATTTAGCCACAAATCAGCAAGTGCTACCCAGGTGCTGAACAAAAAATGGTCCAGTTCTAAAGCTTACAGTACTGATTTTTCAAATAAAGATAGCATGAGAACAAAGAAAAATTGATAATAGGAGTAAATTAAAAAGGTGCTTAAAATCCCATGCTCTATCTGATTCATGAAAGAAAAAAATTGGGTTTAGTATCCCTTTAAGTATGTGTGTCAGGGAGATTGGCAGGAAAAGATACACAGCTTCCCATGTAGAATGAACAGCTTGTATTGTTAGACACAACATTTTATACCTGTTTCTCTGATGTGAAACACTTTATAACTTCAGTTTTACATATTCAGCACATACACCTATATAAGCAATTTCCCAGTGACATCATGAGAATGTTTGGTACCATGACATGTTTGTCATATTTTCATCATCTAGGGTCATAATATGGTTAAAAGCATGTCTCAAGTGGTACTAGTGTCCTCTTATCGACCTTATCTAGCTCTGGGTAGATGTCACTGCTTTTTGTCTCTTGTGCTGACATTTTTACTTACTCGATGCATCAATAGATATGCAATAACATTTGGTCAAGTGAAACTTAGAAACTATTTATTAGGGGTTCTGGCTTATCTAAAGGAAAACACAGCAACACATTTATTCTGAAAAACAAACACATGTTTTTAGCACACAAGCTAAAGAAAATTAACCCATTAGCATCTAAATCATGACAAACCCGAGCTGTTTAATATATTATATAGTTAATGAAAACAGTAACAGCATTGTTCTGAATAAAACACGTTTTTACTTGGAGAAGTTATCTACTGATTATTCTTTATTTCTAATGTGTCAAAATTCTTGCTGTTCAAAACAGTATCCAAACAGTGGGTAAGCAAATGAATATTCAACAAATTATCTCATGCAAGAATTGAAAAGTATATTATAACCCAAAAGTAGGAGACATGTATCTTCATAACACCACTCTGGTTACTGTTCCTGTCTATCAGAATTCCAGTGTGAATACAACATCTGTGGTGAAGTTTTGCTTAGTTTTCTAACCTATTCCAAGAACTGATCTCATTTGAAAAAATGAAAAAAAAAACTCAAATTAGTAAAATATAACCTAATATCTAGTTACACCTGAAAAACATAAAGCAATTAGAAACAAGCATATCATAAGCTTTTCATGGGGTATTAGTAGGGATCTTTACAGATATTCATAGAAGCAAAATGTATGTAACTAAAGGAAAAGGACATTCAATAATTATTGTATAAAGGGACATTAATCATTTTAAGACTTTAATAAAAGATGTATAAGTATGTATAGTAAACAACTTTGCAATATACTTTTGTTAGTTATTTGGTCATCTATTAATGTAATTTAACTCTGATAATTATAGGTTTTCCAATTCCTGTAAGAATTTAAGTGTACACTGCAGACTTCACAAGCCTAACACTGCTATAGTCTATACATCTAGTAACTCATTTCTAACTGGTCTTGGCAGAGGAGGTAAGATAAGAAAGCAGTTTTTTCTTTATAGGGTAACCTTGGTTACAATACGGCAGCGTTCATCACTTTATGGAAAATAAGGGCCTGACTCGCAGTGCTCAGTGGTCTAGCAAGATGTAAGAAGGCTCATCAGTACTTCAAGGTCCTTCAAAGATTTTTTTTTAGAAAGGCATATTTTATCTTGAGAGTTGTTTATAATGCTCTGCATGGCTCTAAATGTGAAAGAAACATTTTTTTATCCATGGTACCCCTTAAATATTACACAGATTTCTTCAATATTTAAACAGCTAATATATATATATTAATGCAAAACACTTGCAATCATTACATTGACATTCTAAAGATACAATTTAATTTGAGAAGAGGTTTGAGAAGTGTGAGACTTATTTTTTTACCTTTTATTTATAAATATTTAAAAGTCCAAAAAGGCTGCAAATCAGTTTCTTGATTATTTATGAATTAATACCATTCTGCCCTATGCTTATTATTGACATATTATCACAAGGTTTTCTATTGTATTAGAATGGCTTTCCATTTGAGGACCCTGCAAAATATTATAAGATGAGCTTCACATTGGAATTCTAATGGATTGGAATAGAGAATTTGTTATGGTATCATAAGTCTTAGTCTTGCACTTCTTTGTCTTGTCTCCCTATCCTTCTCTGACAACTAAACTAGTCTTCTGGCCTTAAAGGGACAGTGTACTGTGATTTTTTTTCTCCCCTTTAATAAGTTTCCAATGATCCATTTCACCTGCTGGAGTGTATTAAATTGTTTACAAAGAGCTATTTTACCTTAATTTTGTCATTTGAATTAACACATCATGGAAAAACTATTTTACAGTACACTGTCCCTTTATTAGAACACTAGTCCTAAAGCCCGTGTACACGGGCAAAAATCCCCATCCACTTGGATCCCATCTCCCAGAATCTGTTGGCGCTCTACAAATAGCTGATGATAGTAATGATAATAACAACAACACTTTTTATTGGCTGTCTCCCCTCTGCAAGGGCCTTGTTTGGAGGAGCAAATTCCGATTTATTGAAGTAGACAAGGCTTTCCACTGTCATTTTGTTAACAAAATGTATACTCTTTTGCAGTATCTTATTATATCTGCTTAAGCTTGTTAGGGACCCACATGTATCAGGATTAGGCTTGTGAAGCTTGACATGTGCTAATCCAATTCTCACAACTGAAAAATAATTTTCAAATGTAAATAACAGTTAAGAGGGGCAAGTAAATATTGTCTTGTAATTTAGTATACGTTAAATGGACAGTAAAGTCAAAATTAAGCTTGAATGGGTTTAGACAGATTATGAAATTTAAACCAACTTTCCAAATTACTTTCATTATCAAATGTACTTTGTTCTGTTGAAAAGTAAGTCTAGGAAGGCGCACAGGATCTCAGAAATGTGCACGTGTACAGACACATGCACATTCCTAAGCCTGTATGAGCCTACCTAGATTTACTTTTTCACAAAGGATACAAAAAGAACAAAGCCAATTTGATACTAGCAGTAAATTGGAAAGTTCTTTAATATATACAGCATGTATCATGAACGATTCATTTTGACTTTACTGTCCCTTTAAACATTTATACTTCTTTTTATTTTATGTTTTAATTTTATAACACACATTTTATATTACAATCTCAAAATGTTTAATGTCCCTTTAATTATACTTGATAAATAGGAAAATAGAATACACACAACATAAGAAAAGTCATGTGACTTTACTTTTAGGATGTTTCAGTCATCCGACAATGAAGATTATCAGATTTTTGTTTGTGAGGTCAATAAAAATGTTTTCTAAATTCTAGGATGCTAAATTTTAATATATTGTGGTTTTAAGAGACTTAGTTTATATGTCCTTCCAAAAGTCTAACTGGGTATGAAAGTTTATCATTAACTGCAACCGTGACCCAGAAGTTTACGCAATTGATTGATATTGACCCAAAATATATATATATCCAGTCAATCATTAAAAGGTTTTACTAAATAGGAGAGCAGTCACAGAACACAGCATTCTCAGGTGAAAGACCTTGTGCAGGTAAATGGCAGAAAAATATTCTAATCTTTGTTCACTTTGCTTTTATTAAAAGCCTTGTTACTTTTTATTTCTAACAAATGAATTAGCCTGAATGTAAAACTCTGCTGCTATAAAAATGTATACATTAAATTGCATGAAATAACTAATATCATTTAGAAAGTACATGTGATTTATAAGTTAATGGGATTTGTAGTATTTAGCCTGAAATATCATAGCTTTAAAGGACATTATTTACTTTTTTCTTTGTTTCAGTTATAGGAAGCTATTTTTGTTTTAAGAAATAAAAGTTCCTGAGCTGAATAAAATTACAAAACACTGTCCCTATCTGTTCATATTTCGTTCAGTTCAAATTTTAAAATATTATTCCTTTTATGTAGAAAATAAAATAAACAAATAATAAACTTTTTTTTTAACTATGCCTTTTAACACTAGCTCACTAATGGTTAGGAAATATCAAAAACAATATTATGTCAAACATACAGGAAAAGTATATGATTATTCTTTTGACTTGAAACTAAAAAAGCATTCAGTTTTAGCTTGTTGGGTCTGAACATTTCTTAAGTAATATAAAACAAGATAGCTGCAATATATGGCAAATTGATTAATCAGAGTTGAAAGTGTTGTAAAAGGTAATAACACACTCTCATACAACACACACACTCTCTTTTATAAACCACACACGCACCCTCTCATACAACAGACACCTTCTCATACAACACACCCCCCCCCCACACCCTCTCATACAACACACAACCTCTCATACAACACACACACACTACACACCCTTTTCATACAACACACCACACACACTCATAAAACACACACGCACCCTCTCATACAACACACCCACCCCACACACCCTCTCATACAACACACACCACACATACTCTCATATAACACACACACTCTTATACAACACACACACCGCACACACTCTCATAAAACACACACACTCATCCAACAAACCCACCCCACACACCCTCTCATACAACACACACACACTACACACCCTCTCATACAACACTCACACACACCACACACTTATACAACACACAAACAATCTCATATAACACACACACCACACATACTCTCATATAACACACACCACACACACTCTCGTATAACTCACACACACTTTCCTACGACACGCACTCAAGTCATAACTCAGTAAACATGGTGTTGCCACCCAGTAATGGGTCCTGACCTGTGGTTTGAAGAACCCTGACTTAGTGATCTGGTGATAAGTGCTGTCCAACTTTTTGGTTCTGTGGGTCACATATGTATAGTTGTAATATCTTCCTGTAGGCTTTGCATAGCATTTTTCATTTTACAAGGAGTTTGTATGTGATGTATTATTATTAGCAATCATTAGTGATCCATAATGGTTTATTTAAAAATATTTAAGAAGACAATGCACAGAAGGGACACAATTATTTCCATGTTTTCAGCACAATTATGATTGAATGTCTTCATTTGCTTTTTTCTAAATGTTACATTTTTACTTTTATTTTCCATTATGCCAGAAACTTTCCATAGTGCTTTTGAATGATGTCAGTGATTGAGCTGCTTCTGTTTAATTTGAGGTCTGTAGTAGAGTGTTGGTATAGGTCAGGCCTGCTGTGGCTACATAGCTTTAGTGGCCCATAATTGTGTTTAGTTTGGCTCTTTTTCTCTAAGACACAGATAATATGTTAAATGTAGGGGGAAGTTTGATTTGTTTGCTGCAAATTGATCTTTGACAGTAATTATATAATAAACAGCGGTGGAAACAGTTTTTCTCCACTCAGTCTCTTCCACTTGACTCAAGTATAAGGTTGCCAAAATAATATATTGTATGACTAAATGAGACTTATGTGTCGATGCTATTGAGATGCTGACATTTCAGATTCTGGGACTGAGGCTTTTAAAACTGTGGGATTAGTATATGATTGAATATCTATATTTAGAATTTATTTTAAGTTAAACATTCTAAGGAATAGAGTTGAAATTAGTGTTGGAAGAAGTTTTTATGTTTTTATTAAAGGGACATGAAACGCAATTTTTAAAAAAGTTTCCAATTTACTTCTATTATCTATTTTGTGTCTCGTGTTTTTCTGTGTTAAAGGGACACTGAAACCACATTTTTTTCTTCTGTGATTCAGATAGAGCAGGCAATTTAAGCAACTTTCTAATTTACTCCTATTATCAATTTTCTTCGTTCTCTTGCTATCTTTATTTGAAAAGGAAGGACAACCCAGGTTGTTCACCAAAAATGGTCCGGCATCTAAACTTACATTCTTGCATTTCGAATAAAGATACCAAGAGAATGAAGAAAATTTGATAATAGGAGTAAATTAGAAAGTTGCTTAAAATGCCATGCTCTATCTGAATCACAAAAGAAAAAAATTGGGTTCAGTGTCCCTTTAAAGAAATATCTAGATAGGTAGCGTGCACATGCCTGGAACACTACATAACAGCAAATAGTGCTGCCATCTAGTGCTCTTGCTAATGTATAACATTGTTACAAAACATCTGCCATATAGTGCTGCAGACACGTGCACACTCCTGAACCTACTTTCCTGCTTTTCAACAAAGGATAACAAGAAAACAAAGATCATTACAATAGAATTACATTGGAAAGTTGTTTAAAATTGTGTACTCTTTGAATCATGAAATAAAAAAAAATCTGTGTTCATGTCCCTTTAAATGTAGCTTTATTTAGTTTAGCATTAATAATTAATTGTTTAGAATTGATCAATAAATAAATATCTATCTATCTATCTGTTTATAAATAACACAAATATTCTTGCAAATTTTGCAATACCAATGTATGTGGTAATGTTCTGGGAAATAAGAATTTATAGAAAGAAAACAACAAGCAACAACCCACAATATTGTTCAAAAATGGTGGTTGTCTCCAAACCAGAGCCATACCGCTCCAGAGCATTGCTTGAGTTAAACTTGTTGCTTTGGAATGGTGATTGTGATACATTATGTTGCTCCAGAAAGGTGGTTGCCGTCAATCTAGCAGTAGCTGCCACTTTACAGAAAGCCCCAGATGTTGGTGGCATCTGTTGACCAACATACATTATTGTTCAAGCAAGGTGTGTGTGAGATTTTACCAAAATATTTGATTGGTTAATGAATAACATTGGTTAAAAAGACTAAAATTATTAAAGCTTGATGAAAGTGAGTGGGGGGAAAACAATACCTTTAAGAGTGTTTGAATAAACCAGATCATAAGCTAAAGCATAGTCTTACTTAAGTGGGCTTGACTATAATATATTAAATTAATCTTTTTGAAATCAGTATGTTGTAACTCTCTATATACATTGTAAATCCCTAGATATGATGATAACCACTATAAAGCTGCACTCAAGTTAGTGAAAGCTATAACTTGCATAAAGTCCTACACAAGGTATTGTTCAAGACTTTCACATTTCTGATAAAATATGGTCATCCTACTTTTAAGATACTGTGAGTATCAACTGAACTAAGTTAAAGAACGGAAGGTAAACTAAGTCAAGGAAAGGACATAAGTTTAACTCAAACTAAAAATTTGAAGAGCTATATTTGAAATTGTACAGTTTTTACATATATTTTTAAACTTTGTTTAAATCAGTTAGTCACGACAGTTCACTCTAGTTCTTCTTTAGACAGCTGCTACTTAACCTCTACACTTCCTCAAGGGTGGCAGAGTTAAATCATCCTGGTCAGAGCTTGCCAGGGTGATTGACAAGCTGAGGTGGAGGTAGGTGGCGCAAATGAATGCTGATTCCCTGTGACTACGTGTTACTATCCTGATATACTTGGTTATATAAGTATCGCTTCGATTTTAAATAGCCTAAATTGCTACGTAATAAATGCTATTGATCTCAACTATTCTATTTGTGTGACTAAGTATTAATAATATACTCCTTACATAAAATAAATGCCAATATGCTGATGATAGTAAAACAATTTATTAAATCTTAAAATATATATATGTATACACTTTACACAATATTGATACACTTTACACAATATTGACACCGGTGTCAGAAGATACGTGAATTTTAAAAGAAATATAAAATGCTTCGAAGTATTAAGTACATAAAATGACGATAGAAATATATAAAATGATAAAAGGATATTAATACATTGAAGTAATTTTATGCCACATTGAGTTACAGTGTTATTTACATACGGTCTAAAAACGTTTTAACCTTACAGTTTAGGCCGGGTCTGCGTGATGGTTCACTATATTATATTATTGCGGATAGTGCTGTATTTTATTACGCTTTATAGTACCTTTAAGTGTATCCGTCTGATGACACTTTGTGCGTTGGAGAATATTGCGGTTAAATATATGCCGCTGTTTGATTCTCTTTAGTGTATCCGTCTGATGACACTATTTTTGTTGGAGAATGCCGCGGTTAAATATATGCCGCTGTTTGATTCCCTTGATTCCTAGGTGAGTCGTGATGTTTGAGCATTCTAGCGGTTAAATATATGCCGCTGTGATGACTTATTGCAGTCTAAGTTCCACCTGCAGTAAGCGAAGGATGGTGATAATCTTCGTGGTGATTCACACTGACGTGTGAATATTTCCTGCGGTTCCCGTGACCGCTTAATGTGTTGTCGGTCAGTGACCGATTTAGCTCTTTAAAGGATGTTGGTTCCTGATACTTTGTTCGTGAGGTGTGGGATCTTTGCCGCTTCAGTTGTTTGTTCTTCTGCCTCCGTTTGCTGCCGGTCAGTGACCGGTCCGGCTGAGTTCTTTGAAGTTTTTGGATGGAGGTGCTGCTCTTGTGTCCTGCAAATCTGTGTGAGGGTGATCGGGTATCAACGCGTTTCGGCTTCCAAGCCTTTTTCAAGATACCATAGAGTTCTGTTTCGTAGAAAGTCTTTTGAGGTGAAAGTTCGGAGGTTACAATTTTTCAGGAAGCAATGCAACAACCATTCCTGAAAAATTGTAACCTCCGAACTTTCACCTCAAAAGACTTTCTACGAAACAGAACTCTATGGTATCTTGAAAAAGGCTTGGAAGCCGAAACGCGTTGATACCCGATCACCCTCACACAGATTTGCAGGACACAAGAGCAGCACCTCCATCCAAAAACTTCAAAGAACTCAGCCGGACCGGTCACTGACCGGCAGCAAACGGAGGCAGAAGAACAAACAACTGAAGCGGCAAAGATCCCACACCTCACGAACAAAGTATCAGGAACCAACATCCTTTAAAGAGCTAAATCGGTCACTGACCGACAACACATTAAGCGGTCACGGGAACCGCAGGAAATATTCACACGTCAGTGTGAATCACCACGAAGATTATCACCATCCTTCGCTTACTGCAGGTGGAACTTAGACTGCAATAAGTCATCACAGCGGCATATATTTAACCGCTAGAACGCTCAAACATCACGACTCACCTAGGAATCAAGGGAATCAAACAGCGGCATATATTTAACCGCGGCATTCTCCAACAAAAATAGTGTCATCAGACGGATACACTAAAGAGAATCAAACAGCGGCATATATTTAACCGCAATATTCTCCAACGCACAAAGTGTCATCAGACGGATACACTTAAAGGTACTATAAAGCGTAATAAAATACAGCACTATCCGCAATAATATAATATAGTGAACCATCACGCAGACCCGGCCTAAACTGTAAGGTTAAAACGTTTTTAGACCGTATGTAAATAACACTGTAACTCAATGTGGCATAAAATTACTTCAATGTATTAATATCCTTTTATCATTTTATATATTTCTATCGTCATTTTATGTACTTAATACTTCGAAGCATTTTATATTTCTTTTAAAATTCACGTATCTTCTGACACCGGTGTCAATATTGTGTAAAGTGTATCAATATTGTGTAAAGTGTATACATATATATATTTTAAGATTTAATAAATTGTTTTACTATCATCAGCATATTGGCATTTATTTTATGTAAGGAGTATATTATTAATACTTAGTCACACAAATAGAATAGTTGAGATCAATAGCATTTATTACGTAGCAATTTAGGCTATTTAAAATCGAAGCGATACTTATATAACCAAGTATATCAGGATAGTAACACGTAGTCACAGGGAATCAGCATTCATTTGCGCCACCTACCTCCACCTCAGCTTATTTCTATAAAACATTGGGATATAGTTTTATAAGGTGTGCATTATTCCCCTCCTTACTTACAGTCTAATCACAATCCCAAACAGGGTGATTGACAAGCCCTGCCCTCACGTATTTGTTTGTGCACTAGTAAGTGTCTGCAGCAGATGCTGCCTGCGCGATGTAATGCCAGGCAGACAGGTTCCCAGCTAGGAACCTTGTCCTTCCGGAGTATGAGCCCTATGTGCACAAAGTGGTATTTACCTGTCAATCAGAACATGCGAAGTGTTTATATATTGGTTTACTGGGGGATTAAAGAAACCTCAGGTATTTAATAAGAAAACCATTAGAAACCTTTGTTTTAGTAGCTTTGCTTCATGATTTTTGGATTTATATTATGCAACAGTCCACTTACCTATTTTGCCAAGTTGTTTTTTTAATATATAATTTTATTGACTTATAATTAGAAACTCAGTACAGATTAAAGTGATTGTAAAGTTTCAAGAATTAAAGCCCAGTATCTAAAAATACTCTAAAAAAACAGGAGCACTTTAATTCATTAAACTTTACAAACTCGCTATTTTTTTAAAAATACCATTTCGTTTGTGTAAATAGACAGCCGATCCTCTGCCTGCTTCTCCTTCGGTATTTTGCAGGTCAATGCCGAATCCGGCTTCCTCCCATGGTTGCGTGCCCCCATTGGCATCCAGCTCGTGGGGCATGCAACGATTGGAGGAAGCCAGATTCATTATTGATATGCAAAATACAGAAGGAGAAGCGGGCGGAGGATCTGCAGTCTGTTTACCCTATCAAAATGGTAAGCAGTTTAAAAAAAAAAAAGCATGTTTGTAAAGTTTAATGAATTAAAGTGCCCATGTTTTAAGAGTATTTTTAGATACTGGGCTTTATTTCTTTAAACTTTACAATCACTTTAAATAGTCAAAATGTTGTTATTCAGCAACTTATAAAGTTATAGTGCAGAAAACGTACAAATGCTAAAGTTGTAAAACCCAGTAAATGACACAGAGTATTGTAAAGAAACAGTGTGTTACCACACTCACATGCTTAGATTACAAGTGAACCATTAATTTTATCGTTCTTTAGCGCTAACTGTGATCAAGGTAAAAAACTAGCTATTCCAGGATAACGCTAGTATTACAAGTTTAAAGTAACAAGTTAGCAAGCGAATAAAAGACCAAGGTG
This sequence comes from Bombina bombina, assembly GCF_027579735.1. NCBI lineage: Eukaryota > Metazoa > Chordata > Amphibia > Anura > Bombinatoridae > Bombina > Bombina bombina. The sequence continues at coordinate 235,743,315 of NC_069504.1, read as the reverse complement.
TTCTAATTCAGAACGTCACATATCACGACCACGCTAACTGCCTCGCCCCAAATTCTAAAGAAAGCCTTTTCTATTTATAGCTTGCGTGCTAACCCAAAGAATTCCTATGTTCTTCACTTAGAAAAAAATATTCTTCTTGTATATGTATGTATTTTGTAAAATATATACCTATATATCTAAATGAATATATATATATATATATATATATATATATATATATATATATATACAGTCGTATGCAAAAGTTTAGGCACCCCTGAAAATTTCCATGATTTTCATTTATAAATAATTAGGTGTATGGATCAGCAATTTCATTTTGATCTATCAAATAACTGAAGGACACAATAATATTTCAGTAGTGAAATGAGGTTTATTGGATTAACAGAAAATGTGCAATATGCATCAAAACGAAATTAGGCGCGTAAATTTGGGCACCCCAACAGAAATATTGCGTCGACATTTAGTAGAGCATCCTTTAGCAGAAATAACAGCATCTAGATGCTTCCTATAGCCTGTAATGAGTGTCTGGATTCTGGATGAAGGTATTTTGATGGTTGCCAAGCATGGACAGCCCGCTTCAAATCACCCCACAGATTTTCAATGATATTCAGGTCTGGCGACTGGGATGGCCATTCCAGAACATTCCTCTGCATAAATGCCTGAGTAGATTTTGAGCGTAACTTCAACTTTGTGACTGATTCCTCAACATTATTCTCAAGTATCTGCTGATATTGAGTGGAATCCATGCGACCCTCAACTTTAACAAGATTCCCAGTACCAGCACTGGCCACACAGCCTCACAGCATGATGGAACATCCACCAAATTTTACTGTGGCTAGCAAGTGTTTGTCTTGGAACACTGTGTTCTTTTGCCGCTATGCAT